>NW_018407841.1:82058-100192 GCF_002113885.1 Mizuhopecten yessoensis
CCGCTCACGTGATAACATAATACGTCCCCGTCTTCGACGGGCGTATAAAAACCTGAAGAAACCCAGCAGACCTAGAATATCAAACAATGAAAGATACCTTGATCATCTATTTACAGATGTCTACCTGGAATAATGGCATAGCTGTCCAAAAAACATTAAATCCTCTATAACATCCATCAAACTGGGGACTTATTTTAAAGTCAATAACATCCTAATCATTTTTAAAACAATTACATTATTACTTACTTTTGATATATTTTGTTGTTTTTGAACTGGAAAGTCTTTGAAATATCAAAACAAATATTTGTTTTGTGTACTGCGTGACGACTTCACTGTAAAAACAAAAAAATCACATCAGCATCTCAGCACAAATCAGACCTTTACATATGGTGTAACAGAAAAAGAAGAAAACAATTATGTCGGAACCTCATGCACATCCTCCATTTTTTTTGAAGGAATAAAACAAAATGTAATATATATTTTTCTAATTTAATCTCATAAAAGATATTTCATAATTTAAAAAAAATCTCAAAGTCCTAATTTTCTTTGCAGTACAAGATTGTGCATCCTGTATACAATTGTATCCAGAGGGTAATGCTTAATGTCTACGCTATCATGGCAGGACATAAAACTACAGTGGAAAGGCAAAATACTCCAAACCTAACACAACCAGAGGTCCCAGTGCTTATAAGTGGTGGCCATCTTGTCTCACCAAAAAGTCCCAAAATGATACATGTGCTAAGGACCGAGGGAAACATTGAAATTTAAGCAAGATCTGTGACATGCTGAGAAATAGTGATGATTATCTTGAACTATCAAAATCTGGCTGCCTTTCGACCATTTTTCTTTCTTTCTGATTAGTCCCAAAATGAAACATGTACAACAAAGTCCAAGGAGAACTCTCATGGGAAATTTGAGAAAGCTCTGTCAAGTATGTCTTAAGAAATAGCAATAACAAACTTTAACACTCAAAATCAAAGATGGCGGTCATCTTGTTTTTCATATTATTCTCACAACTAAGCACCATAGGAAACCTTCATATTAATGAAATTTGAGAAAAGATCTGTCAAGTGCTTTTTGAGAAAAAGCGATAATAAGAACTGTTTTACACTCAAAATCAAAGATGGCGGTCTGGTGGCCATCTTGTTTTTCATATTACTCTCACAACTAAGCACCATAGAAGGCCTTCATATTAATGAAATTTGAGAAAAGATCTGTCAAGTGCTTTTTGAGAAAAAGTGATAATAACAACTGTTTAAGGTTGACGGACCGACAGTGGATGACATCTGATGATGGTGGGCTAGAAATATTATATAATATTAATATGGTATTCCTAAATCAACTTCCTACACTCTGCTGTCCTGTCTTTGTATGTTCGAATTCTAATGACTGATCTCATATGCTTCCCCATACCCAGGTATATCTATTGATCATCCTACACCATCGTCTGTACTAAAGTCATGTTCTCTTTCTAAATCGATTTACTATCCACTGTGGTCTGCACATTGTATAATCCACTGTCCCTATCTCCGATTCTCTCCCTAAAATACATTTCTTCAAGTCATCTTATTTTTTTAAACATCTGTCTGATTTATGTGTTCTCCCCAATGGATCTTCTTGTGACCAATACCATCTCCAGATTGACCAGATCGGTGATTTTCTCTCCTGCACACTCTATATTTGTTAGCCTAGCACAATAATGTTTAGAACTGTAAAACTTACTGAGGCATGTGCTCTATGATACTGTTGAGTAGATAAAATCCTTCATGATCGTTTACTTTAGAGGCAATAAGTTTCTGGAAGATGCCTAGTAATCCATTCTACAAGAAAAGAATAGAGAAATTCGTAAAAACACATTCAAATGATAAATTGAACAAGCTACATACACTTACATTCAGGTAGATAACCCCAAAAATATTCTGACACAGGAACTTAAAACAATAAACAATAACATATACAGATCACCGAATTGGTTTTTGCTGAAAAACATACCAACACTATGCAGAAACATATCAATGCATGAAAATTCAAGATTATTTTATTCTTCTTAACGCTAGAGTGCTATATGATAATCTTTGTAAGACTGGACGATGGTAATTTGTTTTAATTGTGGTACAGAAGTTAAAAAAAATGAAAAAAAAAATGGTGTTTTTATAATCATATTACAAAAATTTTCATGGCAATATATTTCGATACTCTTCATGAACTGCCAAGAGCTGTGCCGAAGGTCGATTCTAGTTTAGTTCACATGTTTAAAGAGTGCCAGAAAGCAGCTGGGCTGTTTAACAATCCCTGCATATACGTGCTACAGCTCCCCCTACGAATGGGGGCAGGAGCTGAGTTACACAGAAATGATAAGGCCCAAATGAGTATGTGCAGCAGATGAGAGCCCCCATGAATTAGTAGGTAAATAAAAGCTACCGACACATGTTAGTGTTGAACATGTGCTGAGATATAGAAAATAAGAATTAACTTTTAATGGTCCTGAATAGTCCATTTTGCATCAAATGTTTTTCTCTCCTGCAGTATTTGTATGTGTACATAGTTGCTGTTGAGTTTATTCTGCTGTCAGGATGCAGTTTTTAGACTGTCTATACTATCCCTGAGTATTGTTTCTGCTGTCAGGATGCAGTTTTTAGACTGTCTATACTATCCCTGAGTATTGTTTCTGCTGTCAGGATGCAGTTTTTAGACTGTCTATACTATCCCTGAGTATTGTTTCTGCTGTCAGGATGCAGTTTTTAGACTGTCTATACTATCCCTGAGTATTGTTTCTGCTGTCAGGATGCAGTTTTTAGACTGTCTATACTATCCCTGAGTATTGTTTCTGCTGTCAGGATGCAGTTTTTAGACTGTCTATACTATCCCTGAGTATTGTTTCTGCTGTCAGGATGCAGTTTTTAGACTGTCTATACTATCCCTGAGTATTGTTTCTGCTGTCAGGATGCAGTTTTTAGACTGTCTATACTATCCCTGAGTATTGTTTCTGCTGTCAGGATGCAGTTTTTAGACTGTCTATACTATCCCTGAGTATTGTTTCTGCTGTCAGGATGCAGTTTTTAGACTGTCTATACTATCCCTGAGTATTGTTTCTGCTGTCAGGATGCAGTTTTTAGACTGTCTATACTATCCCTGAGTATTGTTTGTTGATGCACCAGACTGACAGTAATAGTCGAAAGTATTCATGGAGAAATGAAATAATCAGTAAAGTTAATATGGAGGAATAGGGGCCTCCACAGGTGCAAAACCAAAGAATTCATTGAAGACTGGGCTCTGTACACTGTCATGGAATTAAGGATTGAGGACTGGACCTCAACACACAAACAAACATTAAGAAGTGAGGTCTAGGCCTCCTTATGTCCTTGTTGAAGCCAGGAGAGGACACACTGAAGACATGACTGGGAAACCATGTACTTACAGATGGTGTTGTGACTAAAATTGAACTCCCATTAGTAGAAATAAAGGTGAGGAGTTTTGTAGAAATGTTGTTTCACAAACCATGTTTAAACACATATTTAAAGTTCAATTGTTTTAATCACATGGTGCATTACTTACCAGTTTTTCTGCCTCAATCTGATTGTTTCCCTTCTCTATGTACGCCTGTAAGAGCCGTACTAGAGGGGGGATGTTTCCCGGACGCTCCCACAGAGCCGGCACCAGCAGGAATGGGAAGAGAACCATGTAGGAGTGTGGGATAACCCCCTGGTGGTAGTCCATTAACAGCGACAGCATTTGGAACACATAGGGTACAAACTCTGTAAACAGAAAGGTTTTCTGTGTATGTCATGTCACAACATCTACAGAAAAAGTCAATCCATAGTCCCTCAACGACAGTGATGTCTTTATTTACCAAAGTGTATACCTATCTCAGGATTTCTCAATCCATCTAACGTATACCTTTGGTTTGTAACAGTACATACCTTACAGTTAATTCCGCCTATGTAATTACTTATGCAATTATGGGAACCCTATTATCATGTCACCAATTTAATTGTTTACACACATATCGATGACGTCGCAATACCGTGTTGTTCTGATGATGACTTGCCTCGGAGTGGAAACATGTCAATCTTGCTCCAATAAATTCCGATGTCTGGAAGAGATTTGCCGTGTTATCGTACCTTCTTGGTATCCACGGTATAATTGACCAAGAAATTGAACTTCAGTTATCTAGGACGTTGTGTCTCCACCCCCTTTTTGTGATCTATCTCAGGATAGTATACATAGACATACTTGTTGTACTCCGCACTCAGCCAGCCAAGACATACTTGCACACCAAATCTGGTTACTCCAGGTGAAATAGTATGGAAGATATGCCACAGACATAAGAAACATAAAATGTCTTTTTAAATAAGAGTCAACCCACAAAAGATCTTAAGTCATTACATTTATAAATGAATGACATTTTTAATGAATAAATAACAAGAGAAAGTAGATATATGTGTCGAAAGTTTTTGTGTCAGAGGTACATTTTCCAGGGGTTCTGGACATCACTTTAAAGGAGAAGAATTGATGAGCAAAATATATGTGTAGAGTTGGGGTTTTTTCAGCATTTTCATGCCAAAAAGTACCTGCACATATTACGAAGGTTTTTACAGTACTCTACGGAAGTAAATGACAGAGCTACGTACCCTGGACGTCCTGTTGTAAGATGTCTGTGAAGGGAGTGAACAGGGCCTGTTCAAACTGGTGAATAGCCTCCATACTGTGTTTACACACGGACCGGATACTGATACAAAGCGACTCAAAAAGGTAATGGTTGAAGTGAGGCTTGCTGGGATTCTGTAAAGGTTAAAATAATGGTAAATTTTAATGTGCTACATAATAACTTGAACGGTATTGCTTGTTTTGCTATTTGCGTTAAAGTCTATTACCAATATCAAATCAGGACCCTTAATAAAAGGAAATTTCTACAGTTGTAATTTTTCCAGATACAATAGAACAACAACTGTTAGCGAAGTGATTCAGTGAACAAACCTATGGACCATTAGACCTAAGTTTTTATATACAAACTGTACTATAGCTAGCCATGGAGGTTTGTATCATAGAGGCATTTTTACCTTGCTAACTTGTATGAGTTCTAGTACTTAACCTTGCTAACTTGTAAAAGTTCTAGTACTTTACCTTGCTAACTTGTACGAGTTCTAGTACTTTACCTTGCTAACTTGTATGAGCTTTGAGTACTTTACTTTGCTAACGTGTATGAGTTTTTTGTCCTTAACTTGCTAACTTGTATGAGTTTTTGTCCTTAACTTGCTAATGTGTATGAGATTTTTGTCCTTAACTTGCTAATGTGTTTGAGTTTTTTGTACTTTACCTTGCTAATGTGTTGGAGTTTTTGTACTTTACCTTGCTAACTGGTATGAGTTTTTTGTCCTTACCTTGCTAACTTGTATGAGTTTTTTGTCCTTACCTTGCTAACTTGTATGAGTTTTTCTGTGAGGACCTTCATCAGCTGAGCCATAAATGGAAGTACATTCTCCTGCATCATGGACATCGTCCTCATGATAGCTGTAAACGTGGACAGCATGTTTAACGTTTCTAATTGTAGAAATCGTAGACAGCATGTTAAACGTCTCTAATCGTAGCAATCTTCTTACCTCTCAAGGAAATCTTATAAATCTTGTCTGAAAATTACTGATTTTTCTTTTGTCTTAATTTGTAAAAATTTTTTTTTTTTTAGAGAATTTTAATGCATAATTGTTCTAACAGGGTAAAAAACCTGACCTACAAAATGTAAACATACATATAACCCCACTTCTGCTTTGATGAAAGGGGTGCTAAAATGACCTATGTTTGATATATTGTAATGATAAAGTACTCCTCAAGATTTATTCACGTGAAATTTGACAACTGTTGGAGTTCTACTATTAGAGTAATGAAGCTAAATACAGACCAAGGGAAGAGACAAACACCTGATGCCTCTCTGTGACAGGGGAACATTAAAAGCTGTAATTTGCTAGCTTTCCATTTGATCACATACCTGTTGAATCTTGTTATAGTAATACAAGCAATTTTCAGACCATGAAATACAGTTGGTATTGCACATTGACAATACGGAATGTTGTATTTACCTACTAGCCTAGCCGGAACTACTTTTTATGGGAATCCCCTTGTCATGGCAAACTGAAAAGTTCCCGGTATTTGCAAAAAAAATCAAAGTTTACAAAATCTTTGAATTAATCTCTACCAAATACGGAAGGTATGTGATATCTAACGAATCAGAATGCACTCATTTATTGTGCGGATGTAAATATTCGTCCGCGCAATCAACTTGTGCTTTCTGATTCGTTAGAAAAACACAAGTGTGTGGCATATATACATTACCACCTACCTTTCATTATGTATTCGTTTTCTGTTGATCCTGGGTGGTTCAATGCCTCCAATAAATTATTGACCATATCACCAGCAAATGCCTGAACATCTGTGTATGCAACACTGAAAAAGATTTGTTTTTCACAAATTAGAAGTCTGACCAGTAAAAACTGGATAGTTGTGCCTTTTTTCTGTCTTATTCTAACAAATATTTTAGACACCCCATCATTATATATATATATGGATGTCTATCTGGAATAACCCCGATTTAAAAATGACTTCTGAAAATTGCTTTGAATAACATAATGTCCTGACCGTTACTCATAGAACTACTATAAACTAACATGTATATTGTATTTCTAACTATCAACAGTACCCTTTTTCTATGTACAGTCCTGTGCCAAATTAAAGGTCACAGGCAAGGTTTCCTTCCATATTTTATGCATTTCTATGTTTTTTCAGTGTAATTTTCCTTAGTCACTTTTAAGGTTACTTAATTTCTCTCTCATGGTATTTTCATAATTTTCTGTCAAGCTTTTTTACAAGATATGATGACTTAAAATTCGGAATTAAATTTTTACAATAACACTTTGGTAAGATAAACAACAAAATGGTGCAACAAAAATTATTTGATTTTAATCATTTAGTGCATCTTGTAAAGCAAGCACTGAATGGAGAGAACTATAAATTCACTTCTAAGGTACATTAGCTGGTGATGACTAGATCGAGACATGGACAGGCATCATTGCAGTATCACCTTTCAGTCAGAAATAAATGTCAAATATGGTTGATCTGGATAAAGACTATTTAACCCTTTCACCACTGTAGAGCATAATGGACTCATCCAGATAAATGTATGGGTAGAATCTAGTGAAGTTACCTAGAGGTAAAAGAGTTAATCCATAAAACTTAGTGAAACTATCTCCAAATTCCAGTAATTTTTATGAAATTTGACAAATGGCTGGTATCTGACTAAGATGACCAGATCTATTCTCGAAAATCGTCGACTAGAACTGTAAATAATACCCCCTGCTCTGTCAAACTGGAAAACATATCGTGATCAATATTTATGATGACAATGGGTACAAAATCTCATCAAAGTCTGTTCAAGATTACCAGCTGTTGTCCACATACTAATTAGTCCCTGTTATAGTCGAACTTACTGTATGTGGACAACAGCTGGTAATTTTTAACAGACTTTGATGAGATTTCGTACCCATTGTCATCATTAAAATATGCATCACGATGTTTTCCAGTTTGACCATTTTCATGGCAGACTATCACCAGTGTCGCTCCAACTATCCTAACTCGTGTAAATAAAGCATTCCAATCGCCCCAATAGAGCTCATCTTATTGGCTTTAATGTACTATCTAGAGGCAAACACAGCAATCTTGAATCCCAAAATTTGATAGTTAGTTATTCAACATATAGTACATTATATTTCCTTGTACATCACTCCAAAATATGGAATACTCACGCAGGCTTGCCACCGTCTGGACTGCGCACCATGAAGAGCCTCTCTATGGTGTGTGCGGCATATGTGTGCACCACTAGACTGTTCGCCTTCAGGAAGCGCACCAGGTGTGGCAAACTCGCCGTTAACGATTCCCGAGGTAACTGTTGTGTGGATAACAATTATATCAACATACATCAACATTCTTGTCAAAAATACATTTTTCTATTGTTTTATTATTCTAACTTATCATTTTAGCTTGTTTGACATTTGTAATCCAGTTAATGATATGCTACACAAATGTACATCCAATCACCATGGGTTTGTACTGTCAGATTTGTTCATTGCAAATTTAGGCACATAAACCTTAAGGTTAATTAATATGCTATTTTTAACACTCTTTTACATGATGACCGATATCAAATTTCTATGACTCATAATACTGCAGATTTGAGTACAGTGGAAAGTGTAGTTTCAATATCCGAATTCTGTAGCGGTAATGGTATTAAACACCCAGTTCAGAAGCCTAATATTATTTTAACATACCAGTGCTACCAGAAGCCTAATATTATTTTAACATACCAGTGCTACTCTATCAAATAGAAGATAAATATTTGCTATCTTGGTCCAAGCTAACAAGTCAGTACTAAAACTGATCACAAAAAATATTTTTTCTTCTGCCTAAGCACATATCATCTGTTTAAAACAACATGAATGCCTTTGTGGCCATGCAAAATCAGTTTCATTATTGAACTTTCAAAATCAACTGCAAAATGAAGTTACCAGACCAAAAGCATTGATTTGTTTGACAATTGTCTTAAGGTAGTAACAGTGACCTGTTAAATGTAAAAGAAACACTGTAATACAGTAAATTGAGACTTTAGAAATTGTAAATCTCTTAAATCTCGATTTACAGCAGTGTTTCTCTGAAGTAGATTTAGAATGTGATTGAAACAAAGAGGCGAGTTATACATGATCCACATTTAGTTGTCCAGTGTTCCAGCACTCACCTGATTTCTAAATACCATTAAGTACTTAATCGCGTCGGCCTTGAGAATGGGACTGACATTAACTGAAACGTAAAATTAAAAATAGCAGTAAATCATATGTAAATCAACATTACAGCAGTTTACCAGACTAGTTCCAGAAACAAATGATTTGGGGGTTTTATGCTTGTTCTCGAGTATCCCACTTTTTAAAAAAGCAAGAGGCCCATCGAGAAGATGAGCTAAAAACAGTTGTTTCTGGGTCAGGAACATTGAAACATGTAAACAGACAGTTGTTTCTGGGCCAGGAACACTGCAATATGTAAACAGACAGCTGTTTCTGGGCCAGGAACATTACAACATGTAAACAGACAGCTGTTTCTGGGCCAGGAACATTGAAACATGTAAACAGACAGCTGTTTCTTGGCCAGGGACACTGCAACATGTAAACAGACAGCGGTTTCTGGGCCAGGAACATTGAAACATGCAAACAGACAGCTGTTTCTGGGCCAGGAACACTGCATCATGTAAACAGACAGCTGTTTCTGGACCACGAACATTGAAACATGTAAAAAGACAGCTGTTTCTGGGCCAGCAACACTGCAACATGTAAACAGACAGTTGTTTCTGGGCCAGGAACACTGCAACTTGTAAACAGACAGATGTTTCTGGGCCAGGAACACTGCAACTTGTAAACAGACAGATGTTTCTGGGCCAGGAACACTGCAATATGTAACAAGACAGCTGTTTCTGGGCCAGGAACCCTGCAACATGTAAACAGACAGCTGTTCCTGGGCCAGGAACACTGCAACATGTAGACAGATAGCTGTTTCTGGGCCAGGAACACTGCAATATGTAAACAGGCAGCTGTTTCTGGGTCAGAAGCTGTTTCTGGGCCAGGAACATTGAAACATGCAGACAGACAGCTGTTTCTGGGTCAGGAACACTGCAACATGTAAACAGATAGCTGTTTCTGGGCCAGGAACATTGAAACATGTAAACAGACGGCTATTTCTGGGCCAGGAACATTGAAACATGTAAACAGACAGTTGTTTCTGGGCCAGGAACATTGAAACATGTAAACAGACAGCTGTACTGTGGAAGAAGAGTGGCACTGTGTGCCTATGCCTGTTATATCGTGTGAGGTTAGACTCACCGTCACTGGCTTGTAGATCTGGAGCTATGTGGGACTGGAAAAAGTCGGTGATGTTTACCAAGCTGCTTGTCTGAGTTATACCGTGCTACAAACAGACAGGTGTTTCATGTTTACATCATAAGGACACACTATGTACCAGGTACAGGTCTGGAATATAAGTCCACCTTATCAATGTATCTATAAACATCACCAAAACTTGCTTCTATTCAGAATGATTTGTAATTCAAAATTGATTCTGTCAAAATACGCCATAACAATCATCAACATCATTCTTTGTTTGGCCTTAAAAAAGAAAGTCATTTTTTTCATTTTTTTTTTTTTTTAAACTTCAATTTATATGTCAAAGCTTGTTTGTAACATTGCAATCAAAGCTAAGATCTTACCTTCTGTGTCTGAGCTTTGGCTGCTAAAGAAGTTACGAGGTACAACGCCACATCTTTAGATTTCCAGTTTCCTGTAGGATTTTTAGAATATTCCTTCAAGAAAAAAAGAAATGTATAAACAATCATGAATAAATGTATAGATAATTCAGTTGTAAGTCTACAAAGTTCAAAATGAGTTTTCTTTAAAAATTTGATTCTTTCTTTAACCCTTTCACCCCAACGTAACTTGAGTAGACCCTACCATACATTCATCTGGATGAGTCAACTATGGCCTACAGTGGTGAAAGGGTTAAAGATTGTGTTTAATTATGATTGTACAAATCAAAGTTTCTGTATCTTGTTCTCTATTTTGTACATTGTGGATGCATCAATTCATCATTATGCCGATCGTGACCTGTCAGTCGGAATAGTCGATAATTTTGCTAAAATTGTAAAAATTTATATACAAAACTGAGTCCCCTTTGTCCAAAGATGCTCTGTAACAAATTTGGTCAAAATCCCTCAATTACTTTAGAAGGAGAAGATTTCTGAAGATTAACCTCATTTCTCCTGTTTGGCCCTGCCCCTTCTGCCCAATGGGGGGGGGGGGACTATACCCTTCTGGTCAGATGCGCGAATAAAAACAACTGTTAAAATTCAAAGTAAGGACTAAGAGGGAAACAATTTGTGTAACGGGAATCACAATCAAACGTGTCCTCTCTACTCTTCACCTAATACCATGTATGGCTCAATGGCAGAGAAGTATATAATATTTACCTCGAGAAGAGCTTGTATGTACTGAGAGAAGTTCTGGATTACGATTCCCTCAAAGGATTTACTGAGTGCTTGCACCAAGTCACAGGCTGACCGTCTCCGTGTGTCCACATCTATATAAATATCAAACAATAGTTTTGTAGTAAGGTAAATATCACAGATCAGACTTAACACATTCTAGGTTACATTGTTCCATTACAACACAGGGTTTTTCTTTCAATACCTAGTTGCAAGACGTCTGTTAGACCCTCAGATGAAATACTATAGCAAACTGCTAGGCATTTAATCCAAATATCATCACCTTGCACCTTTTGGTTATCCAGAAAAAGTTTTTGAAGACTTTTTACACATTTGACCCAAGTGACCCTGAAGTGGGTCAAGGTCCATTATTTGAACAGCCTTTATAGCACTTCATTCCAGCATTATATTGCTCTAATATAATCTCCCAGGGACTTTTGGTAATTCAAAAAAGTCATTTGAAGATTAAAACATATTTGACCTCAGTGACCCTGAAAATGGGTCAAGGTCATTCATTTGAACAAAGTTGGTAAACTTTCATCCCTTCAAATCCCATTAGCCTAGGCCAAGAAGTCATTTCAAGAAACAAGACGCTCGATGGGCCTGCATCACTTACCTTAAAAGTGGACTAAAATAAAGCTACAGGCAAATTATCATTATGATTCAAAAGAACCTGTTAAAAGATTTAAACACATTTGACCCCAGTGACCTTAAAAGTAACCTTTTTATCCCAGCATGTTACTGGCCAAAAATCATCACCCTGGTCTTTTTGGTTATTAGTTGATGCCCGACGCACGATGGACGGATGACGGATGCTGTGCCACAACATAAGCTCACTTGGCCCTTCAGGTCAGGTGAGCTATAAATTTTATTAATATAAAGATGCAACCATGCTTTAAAAGCTTTTAGGATAGTGTCAAATAATGTTTTTGAATCTATTTTTCAAATTTCACAGTATGCAGTAATTATAACTATCAATGTGAAGTTGTGCGGTGAACACTTCCTTCCTGACATAAACACTGCAAAGGTTTTTGCACTTTACCCCTCCATTAAGAAATGGAATGAGGGAGATCTCCCTCACTGGAGGTTTCAGAGGTTGATACCTATGATGAGTTTACATCCATTACTCACCAGAACCTTCGATGTCTCTCCTGATATACTCATCAGGGTTATCTTCAAACAATTCCTCGTCTGCAGCTGTAAAATAAAACATACAATTTGTTTCCGACAAGAAAGTCAAATAAAGTCAAACCAATTTTGTAAATACATTGATTTTTACTTAATGCCACATTGCTTATTAACATAACCCTATGTTTTCTTCAAACAAATGACATAACCTTAACAAGAGGCCTAGAGTGCCTGGCCGTATTGCTCACCTAGATATTTGAACAATCATGGGGAAATGTTTTTCGTTAAAGTAATTTGCAAATATTTCCATGTAATGAGTCACCCTGGCTTAATTAAGAATGTTTCAGACTAAATGAAACTTCAGACTACTCTATCCAATCATGCTACTGTCTTATATCATCACTCACAGCCTCCTTGTAATGCAGAAGAAGTTGTTTAAAGATTAATACATATTTGATCCATTTGACCTTAGAAGTAGGTCAAGGTCATTTATTTGGGGAAACTTAATAGTTCTTCATGCCAGGTACCTACTGGCCAAATATCATGGCCGTAGGCCCTCCGGTTCTTAAGAAGAAGTCGTTCAAAGACAAATTTGACGGACAACAGACAGCACACCTTACCATAATCTCACAGGCACTTCATGCCAGGTGAGTGAAAAACGGTGTATTCGGGTTTTGTACCGATATCAGAATCTGACAAGAAATCACTTGTTTTCTTAAATTTATTTTTGCTACCAATCTTGTATTTCAATTTGCATTTATTCCCCTAAACAGCATTTTTTGTGAACTTTTTGTAATTTCTATTCAACTGAAAATATTGAAGGTTCCAATTCATATGATAAAGGTAGCAGCTTTGTTTATATATGTCATTGTATTGTATTGTACTGCACAATAAAAAGACTACTGCCATACCTCGAAACTGCATGTTGGGAACAATCACTTTCTCACAGATGCTGGACAAGGTTGCTGGATCCTCAAACAAACTTTTGTATGATGGTCGCTCGGCAACAGACGCCAGGAACTGGATGGCATTGCTTACCAACTGTTAACAATAAGGAGATTTATCACCTTTACTCATTTAAATATTAAAACTAATTAGTAAAATTTACTTTTCTCAAATAAACAGATTTTTTCTGCAAATCTTCTGTGGTATTAAATCAGACCACATTTGCTTCCATAACATTAAAGCTAACTTATCATTATTTTCATCATGTTAAGTTGTGTGTTTTTAAGCCCTCATTATTAATCAGGTGTTAAGTGTTTAAATCCGAAAGTTATAAGTACTGATAAAAATACTGGCCCAGAGGGCCTGTATTGCTCACCTTGATAATCATGGGAATATATTCTCATTAAAATGTAACACTGCATACTTCCTAATATTTGCTCATAACATAACACTACATATTGCCAAATATTGGCTCTGTCACTCAGCATCACCTGCCCTTCATCGAGTCCTTTTTTTTGGCTGCCCTGCTGAAGTGGGGTGATTTAAAAAATTTACCTCAATTTCCACCCATCTACTCCCAGGAAGGCCCCCCTTTCGTTTATACAAAATTGAGTCACCTTGGGCAATGCTCAATACCAAATTTGTTTAAAAAAAAAACATCGTACTGAAGAAGGATTTTAAAGTTATCCCTATGTTCTCCTTTATAGGCCCTACCCCTCTGCCCCCAGGGTGGTCGGTGCACCCTCTGTTTATACAAAATTGAATTCCCAAGGACATTCTGACAAAGTTTGGTTCAAATCCCTCCATTCATAAAGAGGGAGAACGATGTTAAACAGTTTACATTAACTTACCCACTTACCCCGATTTGGCCACGCACCTATGCCCCCAGGGGGGGGGGAGGCTACACCCTCCGTTGATACAAAATCGAGTCCTTTTTGCCAAAGGATGCTTGTTATCAAATTTGGTTAAAAATTTCTCTAACGGTACAGAAGTAGAAGGTTTGTAAGTTAAAGATACCCTGCCCCTCAGCCCCCAAGAGGGCCACACCCTCCTTTAATACAAAATGTAATCCCCTTTGGCCTAGGATGCTCCAGACCTTTAGTCAAAATTCCCTGAACTGTTCAGGACAAGTAGCGTTTAAAGGAAAAGTTGATGGACAGACAGACGACGGACCCGCGGCATAAGCTCACCAGTCCTTTGGACCAGGTGATCTAACAACAGCCCAATATTCTCAGACAAGATCCTTACCAGGTCATACTTGACTTGCTGACCAGTAGTGACCAGGAGGTTCCAGATGGCAGTGACAAACTGGGGCAGCTGTTGAGAGAATTCCTCGTCATACTTCTGCGCGTAGAGGGCAACGTTATCACAGATCTGAGATTTCACCTGCTCCAGGAGGCCAGCCTCCTCTTCATCCTGCCAATCAACCCATGTTTAAACTTAGCAAAATGATAAAGGTCTGTCTTTAATTTTTGAATTGGAAGGTCAGAGCCTGTTTTCATGCGCAAGCATGAATTCTGTGATCAGGCAAACTTTTATGTAACTCAACTATATTTTGTAAGATGGTCAAAAAGTTACCCATAAGTGTAAACACTGACAAACAGTTACTATTTCAAAATAGGTTTCCAGTCATTATAATGCATATTCCAACCTTACTTGGCTCTTAACATACGTAAATAAAGAATTTTTCCCCCCATGGGGAACCCCTGGAAAACCAAACAATCAGACGGCAGTATTCACACACGCGATCAGACACGAAGCCATGGTTCCCACTTCATAATTCCTTCAGCCTTCCGTGTTTTGGTTTCTTCTACGGGGTTCCAACTGCTACTGGCGTTGTTTGTACTATATTACTTTATTTTGTTTTAATTTAGCATTTTGCTTTATTTATTTAGATGTAAGTGTCTGAAATTCTTCCATAATATTGACAAAATATGTTGTTTTTTCTCTATTAATTTATCATGGGAACAAGAAAATTATGCTTGAGCACAGAATCTGAGTTTGAGCACGAGACCAATGCCATGAATACAGGCCCAGTGAAAGATTCATGTTATAAAACACACTGTTACTGTCTAGCCTCAAATCCTAATCTTCACTTTTGATCTTTAATGTCCTGAAAAATGTACAATGTACTTCCTGCAAACTTTCAAATGACCATGAAGATATATTTGGTTTATCATGTTTTCGTTAATTACAGTTTTAAAGATCTCAGCACAATACAACAAAAGCTGTATGCCTGCCACTTCAAAGCTGTACACTTGTTATATCAAAAGTTAAACAACTGTCTTATAAAAAGTTGTACTTTTTTTTAAAAATGTACTCCTGCAGTAAAAAATATTTATTTTTTACATTTCCTGATATATTAAAAGTTTTAACGTGCTATAGCTAAATCAAATGGAAAAGGAAATAGATCAAACAGGAAACAACTTCACAATCCTTATTTAACAACATCAAACCGGCACTTTTTCTGAATACCGGTTTGATTTCTGTAAAAGGATTTCACTTTTTGTTACTTATTACCTGTTCGTGAACATGAAACAGGTAACTGCCTACTTATTGTCATTAACTCTAAGGTGTATTGTTTCTTCTAAACAAGAGGCCCAATAGGTCTGTATTGCTCTCAAATCATTAAATGTTGTTTGCACACCACATTTGTGACCTTCATGTTTCAAGGTCAAATTTATTTGAACAATCTTGATAGAAAGCAAGCTATTTAATACAAGCTAAATGATTTTATTTGATATATTATTGATCTGTTTAAGAGGATCCAATGTTTTTTCTGGGTGAACAGATAAATTTACTGATGTAGAGGAGTGGTAAGTGTCAATTAAAACCAACATGTTATATATTACCTCTGTCTGTAGGAGTTTATTGTCTGCACTTAACAGGGTCAGGAAATGGGTCATCCAAATGGCCATATTATCCTCAAAGTGTTCTGGTAAGTCCTTTAATCACAAATAAAGTAATACTACAATAATGACATTCTTATATCCTGTAACAAACGGCTTCTAATAATTATTCGACAAACAATAACCAGTAATATCAATGTTTGGGTCAACTTATATATATCATATTTGTCAAACATGTGGTATTAAAAACAATTTACAATTCACTTTTGTCTCTGTTTACCTGTCGAACTATATACATCTGATATGTTTATCTCAAAACGAATCGGGCTTCACCTTAATGAATTACAAAATATGTTATAGAGAACTTCACAAATCTTTTTAAACTATTGATACGGGACAGCTTATAAAAGTGTTGGGGCTAACTAGCAAAGTCTGCCTGAAAATGAGATTACTTAACCCTTTCACCACTGTAGACCATAATGGACTCATCCAGATCAATGCATGGAAGAGTCTACTAAAGATACATAGGGGTGAAAGGGTTAAACATTAACAAGTGCTTCTTACCTGGAAGTTGAGACTATAGAATATTTTACAAATTAAGACTATGGAACTGAAGATGACTTTGAGGGCACTAGGATCGGTGGCATGGGTCTTGGCTAAGTCCATTGTTGCCTGCAATGAGGAAAGTGATTAAAAATAAAACTTCACAAGATTCTTTTATTCCCAAGATATCAGGAAGTATGTCTTATATATACACATGACGTCAAAACAAAACAGCATACAACAACTAATAACAGCCACATAATTCCCCTGCTAACTTTACTGACAGGAAGTAACACATTTAACAATTCTCCAGTTTCTGTCAAAGAATCTTTCAGTCTTTGTCAATTTAATGAGTCAAAAACCTTTAAACATCAAAGTGCATTTGTAAGATTATATACCAGTGACACAGGGGAGGTTTTCAGTGGATGGAAACCTCACTAGTTATATAACGTACCAATGTCATACATTAATGATACTTACATTGAACAGTTCAGTGAACGGTCGCGCAAAATTTTCCAGAACAAACTTGATTTCTGTCCACAATTGTTGTGATTTGAACTCGTGACGATATCTACAGTTGAATACAATTTAATTAATTAAATGAACAAGAATAAATCAATGATAACATTTAGCATAGTACACATTTCAATACTTCTGAACTTTGAAACAGCTTTCAGCTAGGAACACAACAGGAAGAGTTGTTACGACACAGAATATATCGGAGGTAAGCACTATTGATTGATGCACAGGACAAGAATATTATTGATCACAAATCTTTCACCAATAAGTCCTTACAACTGATGAAGCACATCACCTAAATCTGAAAAGTCAATGCAGTTATTTTTATATACTTCAATAGGGGAACAAACACAAGCTAGTCGACTTTTGATGTTAAAATCAGATGTTCACCTTGAAGAACAAATTTTACAAAACTGTGGTTATCCAGCTGTTTGAAGCACAAGTGGGCTTCAATCATTAATATAATGTACAATTTTAGTAACAAACTGCTAAGGAACTGGCTGACAGCAAAAGATCATATCAATGAAATGGTTAGTATTAAAATGTTACAGCCAAAGATCATATCAATGAAATGGTTAGTATTAAAATGTTACAAGTGCCCACAAATGATTACATAGTAATGAAAGAACATATATAGAACCTTTTAAACAGAGAATGAGCAGTACGAAGAATTCCATTGATAACGTGAAAGTCGCCCGTCTGAAACTTGGTCACCATTTCTGTGATAAGGTCTGGCCACTTTTCTGGGAAGTCCTCGCGTCCAATTATACTGATAGCATCACTTAGCTGTAATATAGATATGTTACAAGGTATAATTTAGTGTCAGACTCATTTCATTGTCGGACTTCATTTCATTTAAGTCATACTCACAGGCGCATTCCAATTTTTGCCAGGGAAGAGATTAATATACAAGAGGCCCATGGGCCTTAACGGTCACCTGATATATTTATACAGAGAGTTGATTTCGTTTTTAACATGAACAGAAATATTATTCAAAGTGACAAAAAACAATAAAACCACCTTATTCAATATCTAGCATACAGATTTCAGACTAAAAAGGATTTGAAACTAGCACCTCTGATTCT
>NW_018407841.1:103995-116472 GCF_002113885.1 Mizuhopecten yessoensis
ACAAAAGGCGATCGCAATAGGTCACTTGAGACTTTGTCTCAGGTGACCTAAAAATCTAAACCAAAGGGGCAAGATTTTTCTGTCTTACTCCTAAAATGGGGAATGATTATTTTTTTTCTATTTCAAAATACAGGAAGTACTTCTGTTTTCAAAATTCCCAGCAAATCAGAGTTATCTTCCTTGATCTGCTACTGGTGACGCGATGTCAATGCGTTGTTGATGTGCATCATACAATTGTTATGGCAGAGAACTGCCCATCATTACCCAAGGGTAACACAGAAATACCTTTCCCTGAACGGAAATGTGGATATCTCTGTCTAATGGGGGAGAAAAAGCCTTTCTTTTACCCTGGACAGGTGTATCCACACTTTTCCCAATGTGAGATATCCTTGTCTCACTCTAGGGTGAAGACTGGGAGATTTTTCTTTTCATAACAATGCAATTGTATCACGTGAACAATACAATAAACATCAACAATGCATTAACGTTACCTCAACCCTGCATTTCGCCTGTCACGTTAACAGTACATTCGGAGAACAGGGTAAGAGAATTAAATCCCTAACCCTCAGGGAAAGTTCTTAAATTGCCAAACACTTGGCAAAGCCTTGTTTTCCGCCACTTAAGAATATCCCCCCTTCGGATGAGGTTCCCCTATCTCAGCCCAAAAGGGGTGAGAGATTCTATTAGTCTTTTAGCTAAAGACATCCCACAAACACTATGATTCTGACACTATCACGTTATCACTATTGTAGAGAATTCGAAGTGAGGGAGAAAAATAATCAATCACTCTTGTGTAATGCTGTCAAAGAAATCTCAACCCTCGGGATAAGGTTTTTGAAGTTTAGCACTTTGCAAAACATTGCGCTAAACTTAAACAATCTTGCCCTCCAGCTGAAATTTCTCTGTCTACATCATACAGGGAAGTAAAATTGAATTAGTCTTCAACTTAGATAAAGACAGCTCACAGGCTTCTTTTGTTCTGGAAACATAACCTTTAAACATTATGATAATGTCATTATCTGCTGTATAACTATACTACAACAGGTTTGCATCATCATTTTATTTTTTTACTTTTCATAAACCATTGTAGATAGGCCAGTGTGTTGCGTTCGCCATTAGTAATTTATGTAAGGGAAATGTGGTAGAACAAATCCACCACTCCAGTCGGTGTCCTGTGTTATGTACAGACAAATCTCAACTCTGCATTCAATCAGACACATTCTACTTCTAATACCGACCTGTTTTTGAATTTGTTCTGGACTTTTCAGCATAAGACCCACAATCTGTTGTTTTATTGTTATTCTATCTTCTGCATGTATTTTATCAGTTCCATCCACCTGGAAAAACAAAAATTATTGTGTAATAAAAAATAACAGAAATCACATGTAATATTGTTTATAAATATGATTTTTTTTCTCTAAAACCAAACAAATAATAAGTTACGACATTTCTGGCAACATGTGTGAAAAAATTAGGGTAAATCAGTAAAGCAAATTAGTGTATTGTTTATATAAATAATCATTTAACATACTAAGTTAAATAGTGTTTAGATATATAGGGCAATCAGGGATACCGTAAACAGGTATTATGTTGAAGGTCTAATTAAAAATTACACACTAGAATTTCTTGTTATATAATTGTTACTGGTGTGTTACCCAATGAAGGATGCATATTACTATTTTTAACTGACGTTAGACGTCAAGGTTTTACACACGTAAATTTATGTATTATTTTCCTACTGGTGGTCTGTCTCATTAAGATCAGGCATTATGTCTAAAGTAACACTATTTTTTTCTACCTAGAAATGCATTTTACATATATATTCCCATATCACATGGGTTTTTCTTATGGAAGTTTCATTCAATATTGCTAGTTATCAGGTCTATCAAACGCATATATAGTTGTGGGGGTGGGGATCTCAACCATTCCAAAGTTATGGTCCATAAATTAAGTATCTAGGGGTGGGGCCAAACCCAAGAGTCAGTACTAAATATAAGATAGGAATCTCAACTGTTTCAAAGTTATGGCTCGCTCAGGAAGTCCCTAGTGGTGGGGCCAGACCCCAAGGTCAATTCTTGTATCATAATTGTGTTTGTTTCTTGATGTTTAGCAATTGTATACATGTTTAAAGGGTGGGAAGCTTGATAATGTCAAAGTCAAAAATTCTTTTTGGCCCTGCCTCTTAGACCCGGTATCTGCCCTTAAACTTGTACAATTATGAATCATCACCACCTGAGAATGCTTCCAACCAAATATAGTTGATATAAATCACTTTGGAACAGAAGTTGGTTAAAGCAATATGGCCAAATATCCCCTTTTTGGCCTCAACCCTCAGTCCCCTGGGGGGGGGGGGGGGTCAGCCCCTACATTTGTACAATTTTGAATACCCATCAAATAATGATGTTTCCAAGCAAATACGGTTGATATCCTTCCCTTAGTTTCAAAGACATACTATAGCTTGAAGAAGTCGCTTAAAGCAATACAGCCATATTACCCCTTTTTGGCCCTGCTCCTCATCCCCCTTTGGTGGTGGGGGGCAGCCCCTCCATTTGTACAATTGAATCTCTACCTAGGGATGATTCTAGTCAAATTTGGTTGAATTCCAATGAGTGGTTAAGGAGAAGAAGTCGTCTGAAGAAATACCTGGTAAGGCATAAGCTCACCTCCGTCCTTTGGACCAGGTGACTGAGCTAATAAACCAATTAGGCAATTGATCATCAATCAGTTTAATACTTCTGTTTATAAACCGATCATTGGTGATGATTGTATGATTGTAAACAGATTGCCCATCACTAGGTACTCACCACACGCCAGTTCCTGCGAGTGTAGTTTTTGAATGTGACGGCCGAGCTGACCCGAATATGTGATTCCACATTGTCTTTGTCCAACAAGTGTAGCAGTAAGAGAGGGTAGTGTTGCTGTATCTCTACAGACTCCAGGAACTTCTCCGCTGTAAACATTGAACAAACAAGTGAAGCAGTAAGAGAGGGTAGTGTCGCTGTATCTCTACAGATTCCAGGAACTTCTCCGCTGTAAACATTGAACAAACAACAAGTGTAGCAGTAAGAGAGGGTAGTGTTGCTGTATCTGTACAGACTCCAGGAACTTCTCTGCTGTAAACATTGAACAAACAAGTGCAGCAGTAAGAGAGGGTAGTGCTGCTGTATCTCTAGACTCCAGGAACTTCTCCGCTGTAAACATTGAACAAACAACAAGTGTAACCGTAAGAGAGGGTAGTGCTGCTGTATCTCTCCAGACTCCAGGAACTTCTCTGCTGTAAACATTGAACAAACAACAAGTGAAGCAGTAAGAAGGTAGTGCTGCTGTATCTCTTGACTCCAGGAACTTCTCCACTGTAAACATTGAACAAACAACAAGTGTAACAGTAAGAGAGGGTAGTGCTGCTGTATCTCTCCAGACTCCAGGAACTTCTCTGCTGTAAACATTGAACAAACAAGTGAAGCAGTAAGAGAGGGAAGTGTTGCTGTATCTCTACAGACTCCAGGAACTTCTCCGCTGTAAACATTGAACAAATAACAAGTGTAACAGTAAGAGAGGGTAGTGTTGCTGTATCTCTTCAGACTCCAGGAACTTCTCCGCTGTAAATGTTGAACAAACAACAAGTGTAACAGTAAGAGAGGGTAGTGCTGCTGTATCTCTACAGACTCCAGGAACTTCTCCGCTGTAAATATTGAACAAACCACATGTCTTCTGCCAAGACATAATCAATCAAACTAATATCTACAATGGAATTATAAAACTTCAGTGATATATATAAAATATCCATGGTTGTACCGGTATACCACGAGTGAGTGAATATTTATATGTTTCAAAAATACATAGCAATGAGTGAAAAAAAAAAAAAGTAGAATATAACAGATATTTATCATAAAGCAATGATTCTATTCCTTATGAATTTCAACATAAGGACATTGGCTTCGACCAGACAGGGTTTTTGCCAGGTACTTTGGGAAAGGGCCCCTGAGCAGGAATTGGGAAAATATCATCGGCGTTTCGCAAAATTGGGAAATATCATCAGTATTCCCACATGCACAGGTTCGAGAAAAAAAGTTTAAAATAAATAAACACATCAATTTTCAGTGTTTTTGTTTATTCAATTTCAAAATTCCGTTACCTATGTATTTTGAATGCTCTTTCATGGACGGTAATACTTTAACTAGAACCTTGTATAAACATGTTTTTTTTAATTTTTAATTTAATTGGGAAAATAAAGACTGAAATTGGGAAAATACAGGGTCATTTTTCAATTGGGAATGGGTCCCCGTACCGGACCCTATAAACACCTGGCAAAAACCCTGCCAAATAATCGACGTCCTCCCAAAAAAATAGAGAGAGAAGGAATACTGCGTTGCTGCACCTCCAGAAGAAACATCAGCGTATCACTGATTGACTTCAATATCATAATTGACAATGCCAGTGACAAACATTAATTGTTTGCTATTTTCCACAAAATACCCTGGTCTCTAATTGAATTGTTTAATGTAGAAATAAACAAAATATCAATTTGTTTCACTGAAAAATCTTATATTACATCAGTAAAAATGTACAAAACCATTCATACTGTTGTTTACCTTGTCTCCGTACTGTCTGATCTGGGGACAGAGTTTGCTGTAGGTAGCCAGCCAGGGACTGCAATGTCGACTCATTCAGCTCCATTCTCTGTGAAACAGTCTGTAAATGAAAAAATAAAACTTTGTATTTAATCGACAGCTGAACACAATCAGCTGACAATGAACTTTTCCTCTTTTGAGATGCTTCTTCTAAAGCTGATTCTGACAATCTAAGGCAGTAGTTGATGTTAATGTCCTGTTTATGAATTCATTGCAATGTCTAAACCATCCATATCCTTTTATTAGTGTTACACCCCCTCTCAGTTCTGACGTGATTTGCTTTAACTCTGTCTCCATATTCTTCTGAAGCATAGTATTTCAAGAGTACCAGTGTTCATACTTAACGACGGACCCATAGACAATCACCATTAAAAATACTGTAGGAATCATTGACTTCATATAGACTAAGTTGTCTATGAAGTCATTTTAAGTGGCCTGAAAATGAATTTTCTTCCTTTATTACTACAACTAGTTTTGCAATTTCCTGTTATCAATCACCAAACAATACTAAGAAAAACATTCTTGGTAAAAGTCTGAATCTTTCAAAAAAATCTTACAATTTGTCGTAAGACATTGAGTTATGATTATCTTAGGAGAACTCTTCAGACATTTTCATAATTGCATAAGTGAAAAAATATTCTTTATTTTTTTTTGTTTACGAGCAGACTTACGATTTGATGTACAAGAAAAGTTTCCCTAACGACGACCTTAGCGTAGTTTGCACAAGCATAACACATGCCTCCGGTTCCTTACGTGAGTGTTAGGAACAACAACTCTGGCTAGAGATTGCAAAAAACTTAAAGGAGACCAGGGCATGTTCGACCCTTTATTGAAGTCAATTTGGACAAAATGACATTTGTAGAAATGTATGTATATACTATAAATAATATTTGATAGAAATAATCCATACTTTTCTTAAAATAACAACAAGAAGGCAAACACATCAGGGGTAAGTCTGGCCCAGGTTATATATAACAGCAATACAAGGTCAGTGCTAGGCTTAAATGTATACCATCATGTGAAGCAGTCATTGTGTTACACAACATAAAATTTAGTTCCAATTCGGTTTACCAAACCTTCGCAAAACTAGAAGGAATAGAGGTAATAATGTTCTGCCTCGGTAGTGTGTTCGCTGTCACCCATAGTCATTACTACTGTGTGCAATCAAGCTTGAGCTTCAGACCACTCACTCTCCCAAGAATTTCGGTTCGATCCCCAGCGGTGGCAGAAGAAAGAGAGTGATGTCTGATAGGGTTAGTTGTTATCCCTTCGATGGCACGGTGGTTTTCCCCTGTGGCGTTTCCTCCACCACGAAAAACAACATTAGTTCCCTTAGTTGATAATGTATACGACGTTAAATCAAGATAATCCTTATTATTTTTCAAATTGATGTTTATTGTCCAGCTCTGCTACACAGGTAATGACTGTACATGTGACTTGTGCTATTTCGCCGAACCAAGGAAGGTGTATTCTCTCCAACTGCCCTTTTTTGGGGTTAAATTTGATTCACAAACAATATCACATTCATATACTGTACCGATACAGTACGTGCAAGTTACAGATAGATTCAGAATAGAAATTCCAAATCCATATTAAAAGAAAATGGGCATGGTATCATAGATTAGGACACGATTTTTATCTAGAGGATAAAGACACCAAACAACAACGCTAATAAATAATGTGTTTTACAAAATAAGAAATTTGTCGGCAATTATTGTCTCTTTTTGTAGTAATATACGTGTATTATTGACATTGTTCATAGAGTTTTTTCCAATATTCACCTATAATAAGACACAAATCACGTTACTGAACAAACACCTCCATCACATTTTGAGTACCTGGTGTGCAACTAAGATCCACCAGCTCAACTATTTGACTTCTTTCCTTATTTTGGATCACTAAAGAGCCAACAATCTCTTTCAAACGACACTCTCACATGTTCAAATGGCGCCGAATTTATGCAGTTGGGTAAAATCCGATACGTTCCGAAAGCTGCAAGGGGACGTAATACGTGGCTGCAATCAACTAAATAAATTCGACAATAATATTGCAGTAAACACAAGACGAAGACAGTGATTAAGGGTACCATGTAAATCTTTAAAAGCAGGTCAATTTGAAATAAATATAATAAAAAATACAACGCATAGAAAATCAAATATACCCCATCGCAAAATCAAATATACCCCATTGCAAATTATAATACATCAATTATCAAACACGGCTATTAAAATCAATACCTACAGAAATTCACAGATTTTTTTTGTATCAAATGAACAAGTTTGGAGCTAATGATCACGATATAACGAATCATTTCAAAAACAGAGATATAAATTTACATAACAAAATCATCTACAATTTCAGGATTGAATTCAGTAAATGGTTTATTAATATAGCAGACATGTTCTTTAATTTAATACGATTAAGACTTGAAACTTCTATTAAAATTGGCAGCCAATTCAATGTCAATAGGCTGGTCCAAAACACACAAACTGATGAATATCATTATTGACCTATAAAGAGCCTGTGCCAGTAGTATATCTATGAGTAGGATATAAAATATGTCGACCGGGTGGGACCGAGGCAGTTGTTGAAATTTATGTTTATAATACACGATTTGTAAGAGATATTTCATGCCTTTCATAAATTAATAATAAGAAGGGCAAGGGCAAAATATCCGTATTTGAAGAATTATTCAGAGACACATATATTATTTAACTTTTTGGGGGTCAGAAGATTTGATGGCCTAACGTGCCTCGTTCGGTGGGCAGTCTGGGGTAAGTTCGGTCTGCATTGGAATCGCATAATTATGATGCCATAAAGCATGCAACGCCAATTTTTAGGCTTTCAATAAAATAGTAATAATGATATACCACATTTGATATAGTGCCCTATCTAGCTAGAATAAGCTCTACAGCGCTTTACAGTACAAAACAAATCTATACATATATTAATCAACCCAATTTTGAGGAATTCGCCGGAGCTGCCTTATGCCGCCTGGCTAATATCTCCCAATGTGTGTATGCCTGGGAATGTGCTGGAGATGTATTGTATTCTGTTTGTAGTGGGACCGTGCTTCCAACGGTATAATTTATAGTGCCACCTCACTTGAATGCTACAGCACAGATACAGCAACATACACCTGGGTTGTTGGAGGGTTAACCGCTCGACCAATCCGCTCATGATATGTTGCATGGGCCGAACCTGCCCCGGTATCATGGGCCAAACCGGTCCCAAATTGATATTTCAATAAATTCATATATTACAGCAATACGAAAGTCGATAAAATGGTTATATTGCATACCATCATGCGAAGCTGTCAGTGTGCTACACGTATGGCATAAATAAGTAGCAATTCGGTTTACAGAAAGGTCGCAAAACTTGTGTGAATGTCCCGTCCAGTCAGCTGAACTGCTAAGATAATTTAGCAAAACTGTAAATATTTGACCAAGATCAAAGATATCAGGGTCGGTCGGACTTACCCCGGGGCCGAACTTACCCCGGTCTCCCCTTTTCTCCCAAAAGTTGTAAGTTATGGTCATAAACACAGTGATTAGACATACAAAAAACGTATAAGGATTTCGATTTGTTGAGGTAACGTTGTATTCGAATTTTCTTTGGCCGTATGTTTAGTGTGAAAATCATCATAGTTTTACCAGGACTCAGGTAAGGGTTAGGTTTGTCGATGTATCATGTCAATGGCGATATAGCGAATATTATTGATGAAAATAATACTATTTTGAAAGCATAGTTCGTGAATGCCATATGTAAAAAAAAAATAAAAAAATGAGTGATCAACTTCCTTATTCGGACTACATGATAAATTAAATCATACACTACAAAAACTGAATTCATAACAGGGGGCCGCGGTGGCCAAGTGGCTAAGGCCTCTGACATTCTGCTACCACTATAACCCTCCACGACCAACACCTGGCACGTCCTTAATGACCATAGATGTTAATAGGACGTAAAACACAAACAAAAAAAGTATTCATAACAAAACTTCAATTCAATATTATTACCCGCAGTTTGTCTGTCTGTGATTGGATTCGTTATTCGGATAAATACAGAAATAAATAAGCTGCCTATTTAGTTCTGTTATGTAATCATAATCTCAACTTTATGGAGCAAAACACTAGCCGTTTCAGTCTATGAAATCGTCATTTGATCAGAGACGTATATATATATTATTGTAATATATGCGTCTCTGATTTGATATAAGATATTCGCGTCTAATATTTTTTTAAATTAAATCCCGGTAAAATGCGAATGAAACAGAAAATGTTGATCCAGTAAAACAGGTAATTAGTCAACAGTTTTGAACCATAATTGTTTATCTAAGAAGAGGTTTGTATGGCCGGGCCGGATTGTAATCTACTATTTTAGAAGGAATGTGCATGTGTATATGTATTGTACTCCGTTATCTCAGAAGGGATGTGTATATATTTTGTACTCCGTTATCTCAGAAGGGGGGTGTATATGTTTTGTACTCCGTTATCTCAGAAGGGATGTGTATATATTTTGTACTCCGTTATCTCAGAAGGGATGTGTATATGTTTTGTACTCCGTTATCTCAGAAGGGATGTGTATATGTATTGTACTCCGTTATCTCAGAAGGGATGTGTGTATGTATTGTACACCGTTATCTCAGAAGGGGGGTGTATATGTATTGTACTCCGTTATCTCAGAAGGGGGGTGTATATGTATTGTACTCCGTTATCTCAGAAGGGATGTGTATATGTATTGTACTCCGTTATCTCAGAAGGGGGGTGTATATGTATTGTACTCCGTTATCTCAGAAGGGATGTGTGTATGTATTGTACTCCGTTATCTCAGAAGGGGGGTGTATATGTATTGTACTCCGTTATCTCAGAAGGGATGTGTGTATGTATTGTACTCCGTTATCTCAGAAGGGGGGTGTATATGTATTGTACTCCGTTATCTCAGAAGGGGGGTGTATATGTATTGTACTCCGTTATCTCAGAAGGGATGTGTGTATGTATTGTACTCCGTTATCTCAGAAGGGGTGTGTATATGTATTGTACTCCGTTATCTCAGAAGGGATGTGTGTATGTATTGTACTCCGTTATCTCAGAAGGGATGTGTATATGTATTGTACTCCGTTATCTCAGAAGGGATGTGTGTATGTATTGTACTCCGTTATCTCAGAAGGGGTGTGTATATGGACTGTAATCTGTTATCTTAGAAGGGGTGTGAGTGGACTGTAATCTGTTATCTTAGAAGGGGTGTGAGTGGACTGTAATCCGTTATCTTAGAAGGGGTGTGAGTGGACTGTAATCTGTTATCTTAGAAGGGGTGTGAGTGGACTGTAATCTGTTATCTTAGAAGGGGTGTGAGTGGACTGTAATCTGTTATCTTAGAAGGGGTGTGAGTGGACTGTAATCTGTTATCTTAGAAGGGGTGTGAGTGGACTGTAATCTGTTATCTTAGAAGGGGTGTGAGTGGACTGTAATCTGTTATCTTAGAAGGGGTGTGAGTGGACTGTAATCTGTTATCTTAGAAGGGGTGTGAGTGGACTGTAATCTGTTATCTTAGAAGGGGTGTGAGTGGACTGTAATCTGTTATCTTAGAAGGGGTGTGAGTGGACTGTAATCTGTTATCTTAGAAGGGGTGTGAGTGGACTGTAATCTGTTATCTTAGAAGGGGTGTGAGTGGACTGTAATCTGTTATCTTAGAAGGGGTGTGAGTGGACTGTAATCTGTTATCTTAGAAGGGGTGTGAGTGGACTGTAATCTGTTATCTTAGAAGGGGTGTGAGTGGACTGTAATCTGTTATCTTAGAAGGGGTGTGAGTGGACTGTAATCTGTTATCTTAGAAGGGGTGTGAGTGGACTGTAATCTGTTATCTTAGAAGGGGTGTGAGTGGACTGTAATCTGTTATCTTAGAAGGGGTGTGAGTGGACTGTAATCTGTTATCTTAGAAGGGGTGTGAGTGGACTGTAATCTGTTATCTTAGAAGGGGTGTGAGTGGACTGTAATCTGTTATCTTAGAAGGGGTGTGAGTGGACTGTAATCTGTTATCTTAGAAGGGGTGTGAGTGGACTGTAATCTGTTATCTTAGAAGGGGTGTGAGTGGACTGTAATCTGTTATCTTAGAAGGGGTGTGAGTGGACTGTAATCTGTTATCTTAGAAGGGGTGTGAGTGGACTGTAATCTGTTATCTTAGAAGGGGTGTGAGTGGACTGTAATCTGTTATCTTAGAAGGGGTGTGAGTGGACTGTAATCTGTTATCTTAGAAGGGGTGTGAGTGGACTGTAATCTGTTATCTTAGAAGGGGTGTGAGTGGACTGTAATCTGTTATCTTAGAAGGGGTGTGAGTGGACTGTAATCTGTTATCTTAGAAGGGGTGTGAGTGGACTGTAATCTGTTATCTTAGAAGGGGTGTGAGTGGACTGTAATCTGTTATCTTAGAAGGGGTGTGAGTGGACTGTAATCTGTTATCTTAGAAGGGGTGTGAGTGGACTGTAATCTGTTATCTTAGAAGGGGTGTGAGTGGACTGTAATCTGTTATCTTAGAAGGGGTGTGAGTGGACTGTAATCTGTTATCTTAGAAGGGGTGTGAGTGGACTGTAATCTGTTATCTTAGAAGGGGTGTGAGTGGACTGTAATCTGTTATCTTAGAAGGGGTGTGAGTGGACTGTAATCTGTTATCTTAGAAGGGGTGTGAGTGGACTGTAATCTGTTATCTTAGAAGGGGTGTGAGTGGACTGTAATCTGTTATCTTAGAAGGGGTGTGAGTGGACTGTAATCTGTTATCTTAGAAGGGGTGTGAGTGGACTGTAATCTGTTATCTTAGAAGGGGTGTGAGTGGACTGTAATCTGTTATCTTAGAAGGGGTGTGAGTGGACTGTAATCTGTTATCTTAGAAGGGGTGTGAGTGGACTGTAATCTGTTATCTTAGAAGGGGTGTGAGTGGACTGCACTCCGTTATCTTAGAAGGGGTGTGAGTGGACTGCACTCCGTTATCTTAGAAGGGGTGTGAGTGATCTTAGAAAGGATGTGTATGGGTTATGTTGGGATGGGAGGGGACAGTATGATGTGGTTTTCTGTTATTACATAATGTTGCTTTTTTTTTTACCAAATCCTATTCCACAGTCTTGCAACATTTTTGACCTTATGAAACCTTATCTTGTGATTGCCCCAATGTTATTACGGTGCTCACTTTGTGCCACGATTTTTTTATTTGAATATGGACTGACATCGATCTTCGATATAAACCCGGACTGCACAGTCGAACTTGGGTTACCAGGTCAGCAAAGGCCTAAACAGTGTCTTTTTTTATATCATAAATGTATATGACAGCATTTTTCGCAATATTGTAACGATGATTACGTTCTATACATTATTGTAGCGATGATAACGTTCTTTATTACATACTTACTAATAAATACGGGTTTTTTGCATATGCTCTAACCCATATCAGCCCTCGCCGTATCACACCCCAAAACCGGTATCAGCCCGCAAAACCCATATCACACCCCTTTTGGAAAAAAAATCGTTTTTCAATATTTCAAAAATAAAAATAAATCATAAGATTGTAGTTTTTATTAGTAAGTATGTAATAAACAGAATAAAACACGCCTTTTTCCATATCACACCCAGTATCAATCCTCGACCAATATCAGCCCTCGGGCCTTCGGTCCTTGGGCTGATATTGCAGTCTCGGGTTGATACTGGGTGTGATATGGAAAAAGGCATGTATTATTCTCTATATACATTATTGTAGCGATGATAACGTTCTATACGTTATTGTAACGATGATAACGTTCTGTATATTATTGTAGCGATGATAACGTTCTATACATTATATTGTAGCGATGATAACGTTC
>NW_018407841.1:116654-232467 GCF_002113885.1 Mizuhopecten yessoensis
GGGGGGGGGGGGTGATATCACCCGGGCTGATATCAACTTGTGAAAATTGTATACGTATTACACATACAAAAAGGGTGTAATTATTAGTAAACATATGATAGACGGGTTGATATCACCGTTGGTCGTCAGTGATACCGTCCTTAAGCTTCTCACATGCCTTGGATTTTCCCATACAAACAAAAAGTTACCAATTAGCATTACATTTCATCAGCAATATGAATATACATTTTTATCAAAATGGGAATTTCTAGATCGATTTATATTAAAATCTATTATTCCTACTGCGTCGCAGCTGTGAGTTAACTTCAATATTATTATTGTAATAGTTGATTAGTTCAGCTGGAAGCCTGCCAAATTACAGCCTGTATATCTATACTTTGCACATTATAATTATGAAAATGTAATTATTGTATGTCAATTAAATCGATAAACTGTTTGAACTAGTATTTGATTTATTTATGATAAAAGTCTTAAAAGTTAATATTAACCGTCACGGGGAGTTGGAATTTCATGTGATAAACCACGGAATTAGATTGGATTATCTAAGTCCGTGGATAAACTGAGTATCTTGTATACTGTACATGTACAATAAGTATCAATTTAGTATCTTGATTACTTTATGTAATGAAAGACAAATTAAACAATATTGGTTTTCACTCCTGTAGTAACTTAGACCTGACCGGCTACAATTCAATAAAACATCTCGACAACCGCTCTTATTCTTATAAAATACAAAACGGAAATTCATACTTTTTCTCATTTCAAATCATATTTTATTGCATTTAAAAACAATTTGATGCATTTATTCAGCGCCTTAATTAAAGCCTTTTCCAGAAAAACGGAAATACACACTTGAGGTATGGCTTTTTGAATGTCTCTGAGGTATAAGACTCCTAGTAAAACGGTTAATCATAGGCCTACTGGCTGCTGGTACGTTTCATTGGCTATGAGAAGAGAATGGGGAATCCCCTTGCGCATCTATTAATATTTCCATGGTATGAAATGTGTCACATACAATTTCCGTTAGGCTGTAAAGACCCGGTTGGTAGAGGTTACACATGCTGAATTTTACCTGACAACCAATCGATATGTACAGCTTTCGTCATAACAACAGAGGAAGGGATGTCCCAGATACTGGTCTGCAGAGAACATCCTACAAGTTCATGTCCGATGAAGTGGAACCAGAAATTCGCTGTGAGACAGCGGGAAAATTGCGCGGTTCGGTGATCTCTCATAGAGTAAACAATGACGTAGCCACTGACCATAACGGAACATCAGACGTTGGCGATTCAACCGCGCTGAATATGGAGAAAGCCGGGGATGACCCCCTTGACGTCAGTGATGCAACGCTCCTACCTAGGGATCAGTATGACCTCGCTGACCTGACCCGTCAAAATAACGGCAGTTGTCAATCGTCGGTCAAAACCTGGCCGCCTGTTTACACCAGACTGGACCTCGCGTTCTCGATCACATCCCTTGTCATGTTTGCAGTGGACCTCGGGACGGACGTCGCGCTAGTGGTGAAGTATCACGTGACTGACCAGTACCTTCTGAGGAATTTGACCCTGGGCTTCATCTTGGTCCCATCATTAGCGTCAGGTTGTGGGTCCGTCGTGTGGAGCTACATAGACTACAGGAACCATGTGCGTCATAACAGGAGCAAGTGGCCCATGGTCGTCCGATGTTTGTTTACGTTTTTCCAACTAGGCAGAGTGTACAGGTGGGTACCAGAATATTACATAATCACTTAATAAGTCCAAATCATGACTTTTAATCTCCTATAACTTATGTATTGATGTCACCAGAGACGTATAATACATTATAGGTCTCTGATGTCACAAAGGAGACAGTCAGGTATTTCAGACTCAATGTCACATTCACCTTCGTGACAAAATCTTCAAAAAGGTGGTCACTATATGGTAGAACATGTCTCTATAATGACCCTACCCCTAATGCCAAGGTCACAGCAAGGAGGTCAAAGGTCAGTAATATCTCTTCATAAATAGTTCCTGGTGGAGCCGTTGATTTTAAACCTCTGACCGTTATGCAGACCTGCTAACCTTTGAATCTCCCAATGGGGGTCATGACCCCCATTGGGAAATTCTGTGGAGGGTGATAACGCGCGAACGAAAATTTGTGTGGAAATTTAGTAATTTCGCGGGGTCTCGGCTTTACAACGTATTATGTTTTGTCTTCTGGCAAGATCAATGACTTTTTTGAAATTTTTATGTCTGATGAAATTTCGTTACTTATATATTGCTAGATAGTGTGTTGTGTGCCAGGTTACATTAAGGTAGATTTATGGTCATGTAACAAGCACCTTAGCTTCTGGCTTTGGGCTAAATGGAAAATTCTCTTTAGCTCCATCCCCTATGCCGAAGAGCATTACTCACTTTTCTGCTACACTTTTATCTTTTTCGAAAATCAGTCGGGGAACAGCTTTGGAATCCCCTGTTCCTTTTGATTTCATTCATTATAATTAATTATCACTGATAATATCTTTTATGTTGTTTGTTGAGGATGTGCTTTAACTTGCATTTTATATTTGTAAAAACTATTTCAAGAAATGGGTATTGTCACATCTAATATTTTCTGTACTGATTCTCTAACACACAATGTTGGGCCTCAAACTTTTTTTTTTTTAATTAAGGATGGTGGAGTTTATCTACCACATTACCCGCACATGGAAGGAACAAGATCCTGAGAAGGTAAAAGACATTTCTCTCAAAGCCATTGAGCAGAAGAGGGATGCGGCCATCTTGGGGCTGGTGGATGGTTTCCTGGAGTCGACCTTACAATTATTGCTGCAGCTTTACCTTACCGTCCGTGCCTACGTGCCTCTGGATGAACTTAGAGGTAACTATCATTTTTACTAGGTAACTATTATTTGATCCTGTATAATAACTCTCGGTTAACTACCATGTGTTGCCATGACATCTACACTCATGTGACCCTGGATGAACTCTGAGGTCACTACCATGTTTTACCTTGATATCTACACTCACGTGACCCTGGATGAACTCTAAGGTGACTACCATGTTTTACCTTGACATCTACACTCACATGACCCTGGATGAACTCTAAGGTAACTACCATGTGTAACCTTGACATCTACACTAACATGACCCTGGATGAACCCTGAGGTAACTACCATGTGTTACCTTGACATCTACACTCACATGACCCTGGATGAACTCTAAGGTAACTGCCATGTTTTACCATACCATCCATACTTATATGACCCTGGATGAACTCTGAGGTAACTACCATGTTTTACCATGAGAACTACACTCATGTGACCTTGATGAACTCTAAGGTAACTACCATGTGTTACCTTGACATCTACACTCACATGACCCTGGATGAACTCTAAGGTTACTACCATGTGTTACCATGACATCTACACTAAAATGACCCTGGATGTACTCTAAGGTAACTACCATGTTTTATCATATCATCCATACTTACATGACCCTGGATGAACTCTGAGGTAACTACCATGTTTTACCATGACATATACACTAACATGACCCTGGATGAACTCTAAGGTAACTACCATGTGTTACCATGCCATCTACACTCACATGCCCCTGGATGAACTCTAAGGTAACTACCATGTGTTACCATGCCATCTACACTCACATGCCCCTGGATGAACTCTAAGGTAACTACCATGTGTTACCATGCCATCTACACTCACATGCCCCTGGATGAACTCTAAGGTAACTACCATGTGTTACCATGACATCTACACTCACACGACACTGGATGAACTCTAAGGTAACTACCATGTGTAACCTTGACATCTACACTCACCTGACCCTGGATGAACTCTAAGGTAACTACCATGTTTTACCATGACATCCACACTCACGTGATCCTGGATGAACTCTAAGGTAACTACCATGTGTTACCATGACATCTACACTCACATGACCCTGGATTAACTCTAAGGTAACTACCATGTGTTACCATGACATCTACACTCACATGACCCCGGATGAACTCTGAGGTAACTACCATTTTTTACCATATCATCCATACTTACATGACCCTGGATGAACTCTAAGGTAAATACCATGTTTTACCATATCATCCATACCTACATGACCCTGAATGAACTCTGAGGTAACTACCATGTTTTACCATATCATCCATACTTACATGACCCTGGATGAACTGTGAGGTAACTACCATGTTTTACCATATCATCCATACTAACATGACCCTCAATGAACTCTGAGGTAACTACCATGTTTTACCATATCATCCATACACCTTGACATCTACACTCACATGACCCTGGATGGACTCTGAGGTAACCACCATGTTTTACCTTATCATACATACTTACATGACCCTAGATGGACTCTGAGGTAACTACCATATTTTACCATATCATCCATACTAACATGACCCTCAATGAACTCTGAGGTAACTACCAAATTTTTCCTTATCATCCATACTTCCATGCACCTGGATGAACTGTGAGGTAACTACCATGTTTTACCATATCATCCATACTTACATGACCCTAGATGGACTCTGAGGTAACTACCATGTTTTACCATATCATCCATACCTACATGACCCTGGATGAACTCTGAGGTAACTACCATGTTTTACCATATCATCCATACCTACATGACCCTGGATGAACTCTGAGGTAACTACCATTTGTTACCACAGAATTAGATTATAAGTCCGTGGTGTTACCCTGACATCCATACTTACATGACCCTGGATGAACTTTAAATTGTATTGTCTTTGTTCACCTGTCAGAAGGGCGAATGAGGTAATGTCATGATCCAGCTTATGTTGTCTCTCATTTATCCATCATGTGTTTATTGAATTTTTACACTTCTTAATGACTTAGAGGCCTAGGGTGGTAATAATTAGCCAGTAGAATGCTTGAATAAAGGGCTATCAAGTCTGTTAAAAGAAATTAAAAGAACTTACCTTTACCCAGTTTCAAGGTCACAGAGGTCAAATCTTTCAACAACTTCAGCTAAATATTAAATAACTGAGGGAGGCCAGGGGTGATGATGTTCAGCAGAAAGCATTCTGAAAACCAGAGGTCCCGGGTTAAATGATTAAGGCATGCATAAAAAAGAAAGTCTATTATTTCATAAATTTGGTACTGTGTAGAGCATTGTTGTTACCACTGGAAATATTTGAGACAAGCTCCTTCCGACGGGATGAGTATGTCGCCCTGTTAAAGTAATAGCCACTTCCTACCAACTCCACTCAGGAGAATTTCCTTTACCGTGGCAAGCTCATTTGGTAGAACCTCTGCCTGGTAAATCAGAGGTCTGATGTTTGAACCCTAGCAGAGGTGTCGAGAAAGAATAGTGACCTCTCTTACACAACTATGTTAACATCCTTAAATGTCTTAATCTGAATAACAGAGGGGTATTAGGGTGGGCATATTTAGCCAGAGGGGTGTGATCCAGTTTTGGGGGGGGATGTTATATGTATATGGTTTGCAGTGTCCCCTGAAGTTTTGCAGAAAAAAAAGAAAGAAAAAAAGAGTTGTCTCCCTTGAAATATATATATCACAAGACAATTGTAATTCTGTAATCAAAATTGTCTGATGAACTTTATTATGCATCTAAGGTGAAGCAGAACTTAACAAAATATAAAATCAGTTCTTGTCAACTTTGTTTGCCGCTCAGACTTTATTGATAGTACTAGTTAAGGTAATAGGAATGTGTCACGATTTCTCAGTAGAATTTCTTAAAATTTTGTAGTTATATTGCTCTGAAATTACGAAAATTTTCTGCCACAAAAAAATATAGGTTGTCATAATTTCAAGGAATTTAAATGGAAATTTATGTTAAAAGGAGCGACTTTTGAAAAAAAATTGAAAGACACAATTCTTTGCAAAATAATGTCAATAAAAATGATACTGCCATAGATTAGTATTGCATTAATGTATATCAATTTAATAAATGCTGAAATTATGTCAAATAAATTATCTATAAATGATTAAAAATTGACATTTTATAATAAAACCATATGCACATAGTACATTGTAATTGCAGGTAAGAGTTATCTTTCTTGAAAAACTTCACAGTAGTGAAATAGGTAGCCGGTTTCCTGAAGTACAGAAAAATGGATACATGTGGCTCATTGATAAAAAAACCTGTATTAATGCCTGCATTGCTTTGAAATACGTTAATACTGAGAGAAAACACTGTTCTGTCAATAATAAACATACAATATTCATCAGTTTAATATTCAACATTAGAATATGCGGAAATTGTGATACTGTCTCCCTAAATTGGATTTCCAACTAGAGATGTACTTCCTACTTCCGTTTATCAATACACTCCTATGACCTTAAGCTCGTTTATTCTCAGTATACGTGTATCACATATCAATATATACAATCAATATACATGTATATACAATATATAACGATACGCACTGGAACATCTTATATCATTACGACAATAAAAATGATCAACATTTAAAACTATTTGCTTTTCTTTTATTCAACTAGATTAATTTTTAATCCTGTACACGAAGGACACTGATAAAATGTGAGGCCAGTATCCAAAACACTGTCTGAATATGCTTCACCTATGATTATTTTATGATTATACGACAATTTTCATGCAACCTTGAAATGTAAAAAGCCGCAATTCTGACTCCAGTGCGTAAGTCTGTGACATCATGTACTTGTCCTAGGCGCGACGTCACAATTGAAACAATTGAAACTTACAACCAATCACAGGGCTGATAGTTCATATTACATGGGTTAATACGCAAACAAATATGATATGGGTATATTCACAGGATAACACAGTACATTATGTGATAAAACTATTTATACAATGGTTAGCAATGGGAAAAATTCACCCTGGGTGAGAATATTGAAAGATTTGAAACCCCTACCCTTTAACCATATATGCATTGCTGGGCATGAAAGGATGAATACACATATACTACTAGGCTTGACTTAAGGGTCCACCCCTGCTCTACTGACTCTGCCCCTAGGCTTGACTTAAGGGTCCACCCCTGCTCTACTGACTCTGCCCCTAGACTTGACTTAAGGGTCCACCCCTGCTCTACTGACTCTGCCCCTAGACTTGACTTAAGGGTCCACCCCTGCTCTACTGACTCTGCCCCTAGGCTTGACTTAAGGGTCCACCCCTGCTCTACTGACTCTGCTCCTTGGTTAACACATGGAAACTGTTGAAATCCCCATCCAATATGAATATTTTGATAACTTAGTAATTGAAATTAGGAAATGATCGAGATCCATAGCATAAATACCATTTCTGTTGTGTTTTTTTTAGTGGAACAAAGAAGTTATCATAATTGACTCCATGGTCTGTTTTTGACACCTTGGACTTCGCTCCTTGGTCGTAATGGCAATGAATTTGTATATAACACCTTGGACTTCGTACCTTGGTCATAATGGCAATAATTTTGTATATAACACCTTGGACTTCGTACCTTGGTCATAATGGCAATAATTTTGTGTCTAACCATGTAGCAATATATGCGATAAGGGAGCATAAAGAGACGGAAGTAGCAACCCTGTGGGTCAAGAACTGCACACAGACGATCCTTCCACAAAATAAATTCAACCTTGTGACTTTACTTACAAATAGTTCAGGCCAACATTGTGTCACCATATATTTGCTTGTTGGTCATGAAGAGAACTTTAAATAAATATTTAGGCGAGTGATTAGGACCTTCTTGGTCTCGTGTTAGAAACTTCTTTATTTTTTATTTTTGAATGCACTGTTAATATCTCTATTATCTTTTCAGTGTTGGCACTGCTGACATCATGGTTCTCAACAGCTCTGACGGTGACGTCATATTACCGTACCGTGAGGCGGGCTATGAATGACAGATACAATGTCCGGTATGGTCCCTCTGCACTGTATATGGCCTATCGACTGTTCGAGCTCGGACCAAGGCTTCTGTTGCTGGGTCTGTGTGTTGCCTACTTCCTGAATATTCTGTTAGGAGCTGTTGCTTTGCATGTGATTGTCATGTTCCTCATGCACCTGTACATCAACCCCCGTCTCACTGGCGTATGCAATGGGCAGATCTGTCGCACTGTTTTTCTGCTGTTGATCAGCTTCATCAGTGTGTTTTGTTTTATAAACCTGAAGGACAGAAAGACACTGTGGATAATGGTATTTTATTATGCAGTGTTCTATGTGGAAAACTTTGCAATAATGGGTGTGTTGGTGGGCCTTACTCAGGCGGGGATTATCTTCTACTCCCCCTGGTATTTTACAGCTTACTCTGTCATCCCTGGGTTCGTCCTTCATATGTTGTGTCTCTCGCTGTACTACAAGTTCTGTCACCCTCAGAAAACACGCTGCAAGAATCAGTCTCCACTATACAAAACAAGTACAGAGCTGATACAGAAAAATGCAACTCCTTTCCGACAGGGATCTCTTGGGAACCTTTCCTCTCCGCATGAAAAAGAGGAAGAAGATCCTCTTTACAGGGAATCTCATAATGAAGAACTGATTCATCAGCTACTACAAAGTAAAGAGGCATCTGCTTTGTACATATCTAGAAGCAACTCTGTGGATCAAGAACTACGCACAGACGATCCTTCCACAGACAAAAATCAACCTTGTGACTTTTCTCCATGTAATACTCAAGATAATTCATCATCATCAGTGTTACAAAGAAACCATGTTTCTGGGAAAGAGAATGGCCTCTCAGAACAAAGACTCTAGGAGATGTCCTCTACACAACATAGATTTGAAGAGACGTCCTCAACACAAGAAATGTGCCAAGATATTTCTTGCTCACAGGAAATGCTCAGAGAGTAGGCGAACACACATGAGATTATTTGGTTTTTTGAATTGATCTTATTGTTCCTGAAATGAAAAATCACGAACTGTTCCAACAATTATGTGCATGGTTGGACAACAGACTTCCTGAACAGATCTTTACAACTTTTAACAGTCCTTACAGGAGACAAGATGTACTAGTCCTTACAATGTACTGATAATGTGTTCCACTTTGTATTACCTCGAGATGTGTATAAATGGGATAAACCTAAGATGACTTATATTGGGATGTGTATAACTGTGTATTACATTAGGATATGTACAAATTTCTATATGGAACGGTGTGTGAAAGTGTAACTGGTGTTGAAGTCAGATTTTGTACAGGGACGTACTCACTAACGCGTGTCGCAATAGATGAATGACAGGCCGTCCTAGGGTTATCTTAACTTAGGATTGTTTTTACTTGTGAAAGGATGCATCATATTTTTGTGAGATAAGAAATGTGAGATGTCTATATTTGTTGATATCTTGTTTACATAGGCATTTAACTGAACATTTTGTTGAAAACTGTCTCGGTAGATCAATATATATATTTTTGTGCTTTATATTTGCATTTACAAAGATGATATTATAATTTCATGTTTTTCATGAAAAAATAAACATACTTGAAATAATGTTATTTTGGTTTTGTTTGCACTTGTGGGTTGTGGAGGTGTGGTAGTTGAGTGCCTTTACTAGTTCAAAGTGAAATTAAAAAAAAATACCCAGCAAAAGCCGATACGGAAAGACACCCGTCAAAACGTCTATTAAATTTAGGAAGATAGTGTAACAACCAAGGAATAAGAAAGGGAATTACTGCCTTACCAGAAACTAGCTTTTCCACCAATGCAGTATGACGCGCTCGCTAGTCCAGTCGAATATGGTCAGTGGCTGGATGTATGCTTGCCTGCATTTGGTCGCAGCGGTGAGATCCTTTAGCTAGGGAACCACTTAGGTCAGTTCCTGATTGCTAGAGAAAGTGCATTTGTACACCGGGAGACCAACAGGATTGCCTTAACCAATACAGCCAATTCGTATAGATCTTAGCCAATTTCCGAATGGTAAATCTTTGCAACCACCTCTTTGAATCCCGGAATTCTACTCCGCGTACGTGACAAGAGCCGTTTCCCATAAGATAATCGTGTAGTACAATTGATTTAACAATATACAATATTGTTCGAACCAAGTCCAATATTCTTAAGGGGTAACACCTATTTATACTGATGAATCTTTACTGTGTTGCTATTTTATTTTAATCTACGTCACCGTTAGTCGTGCTTCAGCTGTTTGCCATCTACCTAATTTTGAGAATCCACGAGTTCTGTATAATCCATCGTTGATCCGTGTACATTTTGCCATTTACGTGTAATTATAGTCTGTGTTGTATGCTGTGCACTAATAATCAGTCTTTATGAGTTCACCCATTTTGGTGAGGGTGAAAACAGCGAAATTTAAACTGCCGTGAAAATTTCCCAGTATACAGTATCCTGACTGGTACATTTTGAAAAACTGCTGCCTTTTCTACCTCCAGCTAGATCAACTGCATTTCAATGTATGTCACTCTGTCCTGACAAAACGATGAAGGGAGAGACGGACTGATTTCAATGTATGTCACTCTGTCCTGACAAAACGATGAAGGGAGAGACGGAGTGATTTCAATGTATGTCACTCTGTCCTGACAAAATGATGAAGGGAGAGACTGACTGATTTCAATGTATGTCACTCTGTCCTGACAAAACGATGAAGGGAGAGACGGACTGATTTCAATGTATGTCACTCTGTCCTGACAAAACGATGAAGGGAGAGACGGAGTGATTTCAATGTATGTCACTCTGTCCTGACAAAATGATGAAGGGAGAGACTGACTGATTTCAATGTATGTCACTCTGTCCTGACAAAACGATGAAGGGAGAGACTGACTGATTTTAATGTATGTCACTCTGTCCTGACAAACCGATGAAGGGAAAGACTGACAACAGTAAAAGAAAAAATGTGTAATTGGCCTCAACCCTGAACATTTTGGTCAAGTCTACGACTTTTTTCACATACGCATATTAGCATCCTGGATTTCAGGGGTAGTTGCAAAGATTTAACGTTCGGTGATTGGCTACTATTTGACTGTATGAGGGGATACTGCCTTACTGGCTAGCTAGCTTTCCCAATGATGCAGTAAAGCCAATGGACACGAGGTACAGTAATGTCTAGCGTAGTCAGTGGTGTGAGGGTTGCACCCGCACGTTAAACTTTGTGACAGTGGGGTCCTGGGCCACCGTGTAAGGCTAGTTGGTACACAGGGAGGACCCATGGTATTCCCCAGTCAAGATCTCGTACGGGAAAAGTGGAACAGCTAATGAATAAGAGGGGGAAGTGTGTTTGTTTGGCGTTCAACATTCTTGCAACAACCATTGCATATGCGGACGGAGAGTGGGACATCCTGCTAGTTTTCCATGGATGCAGTTCAACCCTGTGATGCGATCACTACTTCAGCAACGTCGAGCGTGGTCAGTGGCTGGACAGGTGCCCTTCCGCACGTTAGAGTAGGATTCTCACCAAACGGTCGAATATATCGTGTACACTGAAATGGTACTTGACACGTTTATCAAATAATTCTGTAGTATATAGTGACATTTTTGCCATTCTTTTATGTCTAAGAATTTGGTAGAAAGTGTCATAATTGTCACACTATATCATAAATGATCGCTATATGCTTTTGAGTTTTGTAAAATAAAATGTTGCTAGAGCGATGACCAAAACAAAAATTCATAAGAAGTAACGATAACCTTTTCATTGACACACTGAAACACGAAAATGCTCGAGATTTTCCCATACCTGTCCAATATATGACGTTTGATGAAGAATTTGTCAGGAATGAAGTCACTGGAGCGGCGACATCAAAAAGTAACGGCGACTTTGGTCTTCGCACCCTCGAACTCGTTCTAGGTAATTATATAGTTGTCAACTATTTAAAATTTAACTGAGCGCATGGAAGGAACACATAGTCAAATTTAGCCTCGCATGCTACAGAGCGAGAGGTACAGACCAGGAGTGTGTACCAGTTACACCAGTAGATGCATCAATAGTAGTGTAACAGGATAGAGAATAGAGTGCTTCCACCGGGGATCGAACCCGCGACCTCCAGGTTCCTAGTCGGACCCTCTACCACTGAGCTAAATTCCCTCTAGCACGAAGCCGACCTTAATCCTATGTACAATTGAACCCTGACACACTACTTCCCCCTTTTTAAATGTGTTCGTCCTCGAACACCACAACACAGGTTCTAACTTCCTGTCACTACAGGAAGGGCCACGGACACCATTTGTAACAGGAAAGAGAATAGTGTGCTTCCACCGGGGATCGAACCCGCGATCTACAGGTTCCTAGTCGGACGCTCTACCACTGAGCTAAAGGGAAATTGCCTCTAGCTCGAAGCTAGAAGGCGACCTTAATCCTATGTACAATTGAACCCTGGCACAGTAGTCATAGACTAATGGTATGACGTTGACAACAGTGAGTTAGAAATCCATGCGATAATGAAGACAAACAATCTGTTAATGGTAACAATGCCATTGATTCCTTAAAACACAAACTTGTTTGAGGTGTTTTCATGCTTGACCATGATATGAAGTTTGAGTGAGATCCTTACAGATATTAGGGCGATGGTAACATATTTTGAACTAACGACGATGACCGTGACTTTGGCACTCTGAAACACGAACTCGTGTGAAAGTTATTCTCATACTTGACCAACATATGATGTTTTATCCGTATCATTTCCAAACAAAAAGTTGCTAGAGCGATGACAAAATCTTACGCGTTATTCCCTTCAACACTACTTCGCAAGGAGGTAATGATCTGTTGTTCCCAGAAGTTGTACAGTAACATAACAGCAAAGGCAGCTTTCCCATTTTTCTCATTTTGTACAACATTTCGGTTCACTTACGGCACAGTGACTGTATCGGCATATGAACGTTTTAATGGTATCTTCCTTGCTTTGTATTTGGATTTAAATGTGGTTGACTGCTGATGGTGTATCAATCTCGAATTTCCTCTGTCATAACTTACTTTAAAAACACTAGTTTGATAATAAATTATTTGTTGTAGCCAAAGAATCCTAACCTTTCACCTTTAGTTGTATTTCTGTACAAAACACGTTAGACATTGATTTTAATTCTTTGACATTTAGTCACATATAGTCCTAAATAGAGGAAATGGTAGGGTGGCGCCGTGGATAGTGCCCTCGCCTTTTACCAAGACTGCCGGAGTTCGTTCCCTGATCGAACGTGAAAAGGCATGGGTTCACCTGCGCGACCACGTTTTCTCTGGTTTTCCTCTCCGCATGCTAACATGCGGGCCAACAAGAATTGTAAATATTTGCCGATATAACTTGTTTCATAGTTTTTGTCAAATGAAATAAGTTTGTTTTAAAGACAAAATGGCCTATGATGCAGGTAGGATATTTTCTTTGTTTGGCTCTCTGCATCGATTTGACTTATTTAGATAGTTGATTCTTCACAACGTATTTCTTTTTTTCTTTCTTTTCAGATTTGTTTTCAATACTGTATAGTATTACATATTTGTTTACATGCTCATTTGATTCAGTCAAACATCTTTAATACCAAAACAAAATGTATGTATATTAATTGTCAAGCTTGGTATGTAACATCAGTAATAGGAGGCAACCTTTTGGTATTTGATATGCATGGTATACGAGACTCTGAACCGACTCTGATGCATTGGTAGTCTGTGATGCCTTGTTTGTTTATACTGGGACAGAGCTCCAGACTGTACAGATATATATGTAGTCAGTCCTTAATCTTATAACCGACAACACATTTAAATAACCGACAACTTATTTAAGGAACAGATAACTGATATGTGAAAACACAAGCACAGGTCAGGAACACACACACACGGGACGGTCAACATTACATTTTACACGCTTACAGGGTTATTTTTGTTTGTGCAAGATACACTACGACATGCATTTACCTGGGTATACATATGTAACATGCCGATTAGTACACAGAAATACTCATTCGTTCGTGACCTTTTGCACCTTATACACGTTTAACTACAATATATACACCGTCACGCCGTGATAGTCACGATGGATAAACTCACAGTATATAGGTACTGTACGTGTGTGTACGTGTGACAATACCGAAAGATATTGATACCGCATCAGTATTTTAGCTGGTCACCTGTATCTACCTTTGTACAATGAGCTATCGTTTTTAACATTTGCCGGTTTGGTGTAAAGTGTACTATACCCTACACTACCAGAGTATTAACCGTGGTGTCGTCTACACTACCAGGGTATTATTTACAGGAGAGCTCTCACGACTACGGTAAGTGATTTAAATACTACATTTATCTTAGACTTTCTATAAGTACTTTTCGACCAAGTACTTAGAATAGGTAGAGTTGTCTACCTTAAACCATCGATATGATTTTTATAAACATATACATATACCGTACGTAACTGTAAGTAATATATCCTATATCTTTCAACTGTCGTTCTTCACATGCACCCTAGCTTATAATGTTACGCATAGACGACGATTACGAAATATGTATTTAAAGGGGAAAACAATGATCAACTACGGGTTCCATATGTAGGGTTATCACGTTTTGCTCAATATGAAATCGTCTTCGTTCGGAACGACGAAAGTTTAGCCTTTATATCACATAAAATACATTATGTATTTTTCAAAGAACAAGTGTCATTGATTATATACATATTCCCTTCAGAATGTCAATCTTCGACTGTTCTGTGATTGGTTTGCGCTATTTATGGGTCTAACTCTGTATTACATTGTTTCAAACTAGTATTCATTAATGTGTTGAAGGATATTATATTGGTCGACAGGTTCATAGAACACAACCAGTGAAACGTTTGTATGCGACGCTCATTGTCTTCTTGTACAATTTATATCACCTATAGTGCATATCGTGCTCTATTCACCAAAGCGTCGAACTTAGTCTTTTTACTGGTATGCTACATGGACCTGCATGCAATACATGTATATATTTACCCACGCGAATAAAATGTTGTTATTTCGAAAACTGTTACAGGAAACTTGTCAACAAGATGTGTGCTGACCAGGTAGACGGTGCTATAATGTCAAGACACAAACTTGCAGGAAAGGATAAGCCAGTACGCAACGAAACCGCTGATATCACTGACTCGGACCCGTCAGTTACAGACCAATTAGACGAATTCGACTCCTTTGTTAGACCGAGCTGCAATGATGTGACAAACAGCCAGACCGGATGTGACGACACAAACGAATTCAAACAATGCTTATGCTGCAATATCTGGGGACTTCCAGTTTTAAGACATGTTCCTGAGACGGATCACGATCGTGCGTTTGATTTGCTGGTAGCTGTAGTTTCGCTCGGTCTCTGTCTCGGTGAGGTAGGATCGGAAGTGAAGTTACTCTTGGAGTACTATATGTCGGGTGAACACCTGAGTTTTGGTCTCACCCTGGGCTTTATGCTTACCACTACTGTTATTGTTGGCATTTTCACGCTGTTGTGGACTTTAATAGATATAAAGCAACAAAATGGACATGCAGAGGAAAATTCGGACGGGAGACAACAGTCTGTCGGGACAATCGATACTGCGTATTTTGAAACAGGACACGACTTCAACAATATCTCAAGAATGAAACTACGTTCCAAGAAATTNATATGTAGGGTTATCACGTTTTGCTCAATATGAAATCGTCTTCGTTCGGAACGACGAAAGTTTAGCCTTTATATCACATAAAATACATTATGTATTTTTCAAAGAACAAGTGTCATTGATTATATACATATTCCCTTCAGAATGTCAATCTTCGACTGTTCTGTGATTGGTTTGCGCTATTTATGGGTCTAACTCTGTATTACATTGTTTCAAACTAGTATTCATTAATGTGTTGAAGGATATTATATTGGTCGACAGGTTCATAGAACACAACCAGTGAAACGTTTGTATGCGACGCTCATTGTCTTCTTGTACAATTTATATCACCTATAGTGCATATCGTGCTCTATTCACCAAAGCGTCGAACTTAGTCTTTTTACTGGTATGCTACATGGACCTGCATGCAATACATGTATATATTTACCCACGCGAATAAAATGTTGTTATTTCGAAAACTGTTACAGGAAACTTGTCAACAAGATGTGTGCTGACCAGGTAGACGGTGCTATAATGTCAAGACACAAACTTGCAGGAAAGGATAAGCCAGTACGCAACGAAACCGCTGATATCACTGACTCGGACCCGTCAGTTACAGACCAATTAGACGAATTCGACTCCTTTGTTAGACCGAGCTGCAATGATGCGACAAACAGCCAGACCGGATGTGACGACACAAACGAATTCAAACAATGCTTATGCTGCAATATCTGGGGATTTCCAGTTTTAAGACATGTTCCTGAGACGGATCACGATCGTGCGTTTGATTTGCTGGTAGCTGTAGTTTCGCTCGGTCTCTGTCTCGGTGAGGTAGGATCGGAAGTGAAGTTACTCTTGGAGTACTATATGTCGGGTGAACACCTGAGTTTTGGTCTCACCCTGGGCTTTATGCTTACCACTACTGTTATTGTTGGCATTTTCACGCTGTTGTGGACTTTAATAGATATAAAGCAACAAAATGGACATGCAGAGGAAAATTCGGACGGGAGACAACAGTCTGTCGGGACAATCGATACTGCGTATTTTGAAACAGGACACGACTTCAACAATATCTCAAGAATGAAACTACGTTCCAAGAAATTACTTATAGCGTGTAGAATTATTGCTTCGTTTCTCCAGTTTGGCCGCGCCTTCCGGTAAGTCGTGTGTTCTCGGAAACTGCCGTGTTGGATTGCTTACGATACCTCTCTAATCACGATATATAATACTATACAACATTTGATATAGCGCCCTATCTAGCTAACATAAGCCACTCTGAATCGATTTACAGTACATAGATATACAGTTTATATAATTAGCATATACATTAATAAATACAAATTGTTTTGAAGAATTCTCGCAGGAGCTGCCTTGTCATGCGCTAACTTNGGTTGCTAAATAGACCTGTATGCAATATTTATTTACCCACCTGAATAAAATGTTGTTCTTTTGAAAACTGTTGCAGGAAACTTGTCAACAAGATGTGTGCTGACCAGGTAGACGGTGCTATAATGTCAAGACACAAACTTGCAGGAAAGGATAAACCAGTACGCAACGAAACCGCTGATATCACTGACTTGGACCCGTCAGTTACAGACCAATTAGACGAATTCGACTCCTTTGTTAGACCGAGCTGCAATGATGCGACAAACAGCCAGACCGGATGTGACGACACAAACGAATCCAAACAATGCTTATGCTGCAATATCTGGGGACTTCCAGTTTTAAGACATGTTCCTGAGACGGATCACGATCGTGCGTTTGATTTGCTGGTAGCTGTAGTTTCGCTCGGTCTCTGTCTCGGTGAGGTAGGATTGGAAGTGAAGTTACTCTTGGAGTACTATATGTCGGGTGAACACCTGAGTTTTGGTCTCACCCTAGGCTTTATGCTTATCACTACTGTTATTGTTGGCATTTTCACGCTGTTGTGGACTTTGATAGATATAAAGCAACACAATGGACATGCAGAGGAAAATTCGGACGAGCGACATCAGTCCGTTGGGGCAATCGATACTGCGTATTTTGAAACAGGACACGACTTCAACAATATCTCAAGAATGAAACTACGTTCCAAGAAATCACTTATAGCGTGTAGAATTATTGCTTCGTTTCTCCAGTTTGGCCGCGCCTTCCGGTAAGTCGGAAACTGCCGTGTTGGATTGCTTACGATACCTCTCTAATCACGATATATAATACTATACAACATTTGATATAGCGCCCTATCTAGCTTACATAAGCCACTCTGAATCGATTTACAGTACATAGATATACAGTTTATATAATTAACATATACATTAATAAATACAAATTGTTTTGAAGAATTCTCGCAGGAGCTGCCTTGTCATGCGCTAACTACTAGTCCTATGCCTCCTGGCAAATACCTCCTTATGTGCGTATGCCTGCTTGTGTGCTGGAGATGTAATGTGTTCTGTTTGTAGTGGGACCCTGCTTTCAACGGCATCATTTATAGTGCCACCTCACTTGAATGCTACAGCACAGATACCGCAACATCCTACCCGGACCAATTTATGCTCCACATGGGTTGTTGGAGTTGTGTGGGCAGGAGAAAAACACTTTCTCTGAATATCCATGCGTATGACGACTTCGGGGATCGAACACCGGCCGCCGCCTGTGTGGAAGGTCGGAGTGTTAAGCACTAGACCAGTCCGCCCATATATATGCAATTCTAATATCAGTAATTATATGAAAATATGTAAAGGGCTACCTATACTATCTTTAATTTCAGCCTAGCGGAGTACATTTACAACATGTACCAGGGATGGAAAAGTAAGAGAAAAGATGAGAAACGAATAGAAAAAGCGGAAGTGGAATTACGGGATGCCGCAATTTTGGGCCTGTTGGAGGGATACATGGAAACTGCCCCAAAGTTCCAGTTACAATTGTATCAGTGGTTTACAACTGATTTCAAAACTAGGACAAGAGGTTTGTACTTGGAATAATTACGAGAAATACAAAGCAAGTTTCTAGATACAGGAAGCCAATTAAAGTAAATAATATTTTCTTTGTCATATGACAATCGCGGAGGTAAGCTGTTGACAACAATTTCTTGAAAAAATTATCAAATCCCGAATGCTTAGCTTCTAATTTCATTAGTAAAGTACATGTTTATCAGGAAAATGCTCTTTGTTACTCATGTTTTCGTCATTATTTCTATTTTCAGATTTGTTTTTGTTGATCTCCTTGGCATCTATATCGATCTCGGTGACCTCTTGCTACATGACGCACCGGAAGTTAAAGCAGGGGCGGAAGTCAGTGACATTTTTGGCATGGGTGTTGTACCTAGCGATGCGACTGTGTGAACTTGGGCCCCGTCTTGTCTTATTAGTGTTGTGTTTTAGGTTCGTTGGCTTGAGTACGACGCTGATAGGTGTCTTTTTCCATTTCGTGCTCATGTTCGTGCTCAATGCATATCACGTGAAGCCGGAGAACAATCAGATGTGTGACCAACGCTGTTCGCGCTTCTTCTACATCTTCCTGAGCTACGTGGAGATCTACAGCTTCATCAACATGAATCAGGAAGAATCCAAACATACGTCACTAATCTATTACGTCATATTTTACTTGGAGAATGCTGTGATGGTGTCATTAGTGTTAGGTCTGACGTATAGCGGAATCATGCCGTGTATGACTTGGTGTATGTTCTCGTATTCAGCTATCCCAGGTTTTGTGTTACACCTACTCTTCCTGTGTCTGTACTATTCCTGTCTCCACTCGTCACGCAACAGATTAGACCACTGATCGTCTAACATATAACAGCTGTATTAAAGGAGAGAAACAAAGATTGTGTACATTCAGTTCCATGCCAAAACCCTTTTACATTGGTGTGTTCGATGATTTCATAGCAACATACTATTCGAAGTCTGTAGCTAACCTACAAACGCATTCTTCGAAAGTATTTAACACACACACGACACTGTTATACCATTGTTCAGAACTCATTTCTTACTTGTGAAACCTTTACCTCAGATTACAACTGTATCTAATTCGCGACCTCCGACAATGAAGAATAAATATACTGCCCCCATAGCAACACTTCAGACTTTTTTTTTATCTTTTCTACTTTCTCTTTCCTTTCTCCTCTCTTCCCCTTGGTGTCTTAACGATCCCTTAACGATGTGTATTTCACAAAAAATATAAAAGTACTTTTAAGTACTAATTAATTTCACGTAAAAAGAGTAAAATGTGTATAATATGTGTCATGTCACTGCTCAAAAGTGTGACAGTGACTGACGAGGTTCAGGCCAACCTTGGGGACTGAGAAATACACCAGCAAAGACTACTAGCAGAATAACCGCGTAAACAGTATTGTATCAGACACTTGTTATTAGACTTTTGACAATGAATATTGACGATTTTAATCACGTCCTATGTTAAACAACGATATAAATATTATGTTAATGTTTTGTCAATCCCTTTCCGGATCAAAGAAGATGCGTTCTTGGCGAGTATATAAACGTGTTGCTTTATTTATTGATTATATATCATCGTAAGTAGTACAACAATAGTTCATGTTAACCTTAAAAAAACAGCAACAAGGGAAAAATACCGAAGTATCGACAAAATCGAATATCGAACTAATAATCGTTATAACTAGGGCAAAACATTCACAAAAGTAAGGCTGAATAGAAATTCTTGATAAACTACCAGGAGATTAAAACAAAGTGTTCAGAAAGGCAAATCGTCCTTTGTTTGATTGATGACGATATTAATCTAAGACATATCCAAGTAATGTCACCTCATAACTGGGGTAGTGACAACGGAACATCTTTGGAAACTCTGTGTTATAATTTTGCCACAGACCTTTGTCTATGTAAAAGCTATAATGAGTTAGTATTCTACCTGCTTATAAAACATAAGATTCTCTACTCAAGTTCCTATTCCAAACACTGAGATTTCCAGGATGAATGCGTTCTACATGCTGACTTCACGTTTCGTAACCAGGGTCTTCTATCAGAGCGTTAGTCGCAATCCTGACCTGATTGTTAAACTGTGAGATTTGAATAACTATTATGATATAATTAAAGATATGTTGAGTGGATCTGAGATAGATTATGGTTCAAATTTCATCTAGATTTGACAGCAGTCATTAGGACTGGTGACATATAAATATTATGTGGTGAGTTTATTTAATCCTCAGTGGCGTCTGTGTTTCCAATTGGTTATTCGCTGATCAAGTCCAGATTATGTTTTGTAAATGATACCTGATACGTGTGTATTTGAACTGATCATAATTGTCACAGTAATATATTGCAAAACTTAATGTAAACAGCGATCAGAAGTAGGATTTACACGTTTCATTGTCAACTACGCTTTAATGTTAGTTTATTTTGTATGGTATGGCTGGTGAATCTTCATGGAGTTTGTGGGATACTTTATTATGGGTTCCACATGTGGCGCAGGGAACATTTAAATCACTTAGCCACAAAGTGTTTTTGTGGTTCGACTATCTGTGGAATGTCCTATTTTTTATCTCGCCGCCACGAAGTAGCGGAAGCGAGACTAAGGTGTTACTTTTCCGACGGCGTCAACGTTAAGTGTTTTGCGTTTAACTTGGTTTCACTGAAAGTATAACTAATAGACCAACCAAACTTGGACCAAAGATGCATCTTAGTTAGAACATCTGAACCCATGCATCAAATGCTGAATGCGGCCTACCTTACATGGTCCATTGACTTTTCAGCATCTCCATCAACATTAAGTTTTGAAGTTTTTGCGTTGAAGTTAGTTTCACTGAAAGTATAAGTACTAGACCAAGCAAACTGGGACCAACGATGCATCTTAGATAGTACATCTCATTTCATGCATCAAATACTGAATGCGGCCTTCCTTTCATGGACCATTGACTTTTCAGCATCTCCATCAACATTAAGTTTTTGCGTTTAAGTTAGTTTCTCTGATATGTGCATTGATGGTCAAAGCGGGACACAGGCAAGACATATCAATCTGAATGACTTGTTTATGTTGGTGTCGACGTTCTTGTTGGGATTGTGTATGATCGCTTTTGTTTATCTCGCTTTTATACAAACTTTCTTTTGAAAAACATTTGGTGTCGTTTTTGTATGCTATGTTCTATTTCAATTTTGTGTAAACATTTCGGCCGATATTCTTTGTTGTCAATGTCATATAGCATTATTCTTCAGACACCTGTATTGCCGTTATTGTATATTACTTTTTATCATATTTTTGGCGGACATTTCTTGGAAGATTGTGTGTTGTCGTCGTTATATATATTTTTTACTATTTTACTTTCATACACTTCCTTGTCAATGTTGTGTGCTGTCGTTTTCGCTGTGTGGCATATAAGAGAAATAACATACTTACGTCGAAAATGTGATCGGTATTTATTTAATTTATTTATTAAATTTTTCTCGACCTTTCTGGCTACTATGTAACATTGACTGGAAGTTTACGAACGGGTGACTGATAACAATTATATGTTTATACTGTGGTTTCTCAGTAACGTTTACAGAGGATAAAAACTTAATGATCATGACGTAATTGGAATGTTATGCCACATATTGGCATGTCTGACTTGTTCAACACTAAAATAAAAATTGTTTGTGATTTATTTTCTTTGATCACACTGATGATAAATTTGACATGCCTGTTGTAGTAGTTGCTTTGGTGGCATTCCTGAACGACTGTGATATCCATACAAAACGATGGATGGGCTCTATGTTTTGAGGGATCAGGTCATCTCCACAAATCTTGTTTTGTCTTCTTTTATTATTTCATTTTGAATTTTGTCTAGCTAAAGCTAAATTACTGATAACAAAACAAATCAATTTTCAGCTATTTAAATATATATAAAGAAACACAATAACATTTGTAATTATGTCTTCAGGCTGAGCCAGGTTAGACATAGGTCAGGAATATTAGCTCGGGATACACTATGAAAAGCATTCCAGGGTATAACATGGAACATTGATTCGTGTCTTATTGCACCTGGTCACATGTATCAATCTTTGTACAATGATCTATTGTTTTTAACATTTGCCAGTTTCGTTTAAATGTACTATACCCTACACTAGCAGGGTACTAACAGTGCTGTCGTCTACACTTCCAGGGTATTAACAGTGATGTCGTCTACACTAGCAGGGTACTAACAGTGCTGTCGTCTACACTAGCAGGGTATTAACAGTGCTGTCGTATACACTTCCAGGGTACTAACACTGCTGTCGTCTACACTAGCAGGGTATTAACAGTGTTGTCGTCTACACTTCCAGGGTATTAACAGTGCTGTCGTCTACACTAGCAGGGTACTAACAGTGCTGTCGTCTACACTTCCAGGGTATTAACAGTGATGTCGTCTACACTAGCAGGGTATTAACAGTGCTGTCGTCTGCACTAGCAGGGTATTAACAGTGCTGTCGTCTACACTTCCATGGTATTAACAGTGCTGTCGTCTACACTTGCATGGTATTAACAGTGCTGTCGTCTACACTTCCAGGGGATTAACAGTGCTGTCGTCTACACTAGCAGGGTAGTAACAGTGCTGTCGTATACACTTCCAGGGTACTAACACTGCTGTCGTCTACACTAGCAGGGTATTAACAGTGCGGTCGTCTACACTTCCAGTGTATTAACAGTGTTGTCGTCTACACTTCCAGGGTATCAACAGTGCTGTTGTCTACACTTCCAGGGTATTAACAGTGCTGTCGTCTACACTTCCATGGTATTAACAGTGCTGTCGTCTACACTAGCAGGGTATTAACAGTGTTGTCGTCTACACTTCCCGGGTATTAACAGTGTTGTCGTCTACACTTCCAGGGTATCAACAGTGCTGTTGTCTACACTTCCAGGGTATTAACAGTGCCGCCGTCTACACTTCCATGGTATTAACAGTGCTGTCGTCTACACTAGCAGGGGATTAACAGTGCTGTCGTATACACTTCCAGGGTACTAACACTGCTGTCGTCTACACTAGCAGGGTATTAACAGTGCTGTCGTATGCACTAGCAGGGTATTAACAGTGCTGTCGTCTACACTAGCAGGGTAGTAACAGTGCTGTCGTATACACTTCCAGGGTACTAACACTGCTGTCGTCTACACTAGCAGGGTATTAACAGTGCGGTCGTCTACACTTCCAGTGTATTAACAGTGTTGTCGTCTACACTTCCAGGGTATCAACAGTGCTGTTGTCTACACTTCCAGGGTATTAACAGTGCTGTCGTCTACACTAGCAGGGTATTAACAGTGCTGTCGTCTACACCCCCAGTGTATTAACAGTGTTGTCGTCTACACTTCCAGGGTATCAACAGTGCTGTTGTCTACACTTCCAGGGTATTAACAGTGCTGTCGTCTACACTACCAGGGTATTAACAGTGCTGTCGTCTACACTAGAAGGGTATTAACAGTGCTGTCGTCTACACTAGCAGGGGATTAACAGTGCTGTCGTATACACTTCCAGGGTACTAACACTGCTGTCGTCTACACTAGCAGGGTATTAACAGTGCGGTCGTCTACACTTCCAGTGTATTAACAGTGTTGTCGTCTACACTTCCAGGGTATCAACAGTGCTGTTGTCTACACTTCCAGGGTATTAACAGTGCTGCCGTCTACACTTCCAGGTTATTAACAGTGCTGTCGTCTACACTAGAAGGGTATTAACAGTGATGTCGTCTACACTTACAGGGTATTAACAGTGATGTCGTCTACACTTACAGGGTATTAACAGTTAAATGTACTATACCCTACACTAGCAGGGTACTAACAGTGCTGTCGTCTGCACTAGCAGGGTATTAATAGTGCTGTCGTCTACACTAGAAGGGTATTAACAGTGATGTCGTCTACACTAGAAGGGTATTAACAGTGATGTCGTCTACACTAGAAGGGTATTAACAGTGATGTCGTCTACACTAGAAGGGTATTAACAGTGCCGCCGTCTACACTTCCATAGTATTAACAGTGCTGTTGTATACACTAGCAGGGTATTAATAGTGCTGTCGTCTACACTAGAAGGGTATTAACAGTGCGGTCGTCTACACTTCCGGGGGATTAACAGTGCTGCCATCTACACTTCCAGGGGATTAACAGTGCTGCCATCTACACTTCCAGGGTAGTAACAATGTTGTCGTCTACCCTTCCAGGGTATTAACAGTGATGTCGTCTACACTTACAGGGTATTAACAGTGTTGTTGTCTACACTTCCTATATCGATCTCGGTGACCTCTTGCTACATGACGCAACGGACATTAAAACACGGGCGGAAATCGGTGACGTTTTGGGCATGGGTGTTATAAGTTTCCCTTTAGATTTATGATACCAGTTTGGGATTTTTCATGTTTGCGAGCCACTGGCGAGTAAATGTGAAAAATCCAAATCGAGTATCATAATCTAATATGCAGGGAAACGAATGACATATTCTTATTTTCATATAATACAAAGTAAACTGTATAAATGTGATCTGAATATTCTGCACTTGACCGACTCTGAAACGATGAAAACTGCGTCCGCTTCGCAATGACGTGACGGCATGTTGACTGTTCCTATTCGATTGGGACGTCGTCTTTATTACACTGCATTTCACGGTTCTCATATGATAAATAGGGTTATCCCCTTTTGTTCGAGATGACACAGTCTTCGTCCGCAATGACGAAATTGTAGCCTTAATATCACATAAAATACATTACGTGTTTATCAAAGAACAAGTGTCATTGTTTGTATACATATTCCCTTCAGAATGTCAATCTTCATCTGTTCTCTGATTCGTTTGCGCTATTTATGGCTCTAACTCTGTACTACATTGTTACAAACTAGTATTTAAAACGTATGTATGTGAAGCTTCCATGACTTCTAGTACAATATGTCTCCCCTGTAGTACATATCGTGCTTTAGCCACCAGCTTAATAATTTTACTGGGTTGCTAAATAGACCTGTATGCAATATTTATTTACCCACCTGAATTAATGTTGTTCTTTTGAAAACTGTTGCAGGAAACATGTCAACAAGATGTGTGCTGACCAGGTAGACGGTGCTATAATGTCAAGACACAGACTTGCAGGAAAGGATAAGCCAGTATGTAATGAAACCGCTGATATCACTGACTCAGTCACAGTCAAATTAGACGAATTAAACTCCCTTGTAAGACCGATCTGCAATGTTGGGACAAACACCCAAACCGGATGTGACGACACAAACGAATCAAACGACACAGACGGATCAAAACAATGCCTATGCTGCAATTTTTGGGAACTTCCAGTTTTAAGACAAGTTCCTGAGACAGATCACGATCGTGCGTTTAATTTGCTGATAGCTGTAGTTTCGCTCTGTCTCTGTCTCGGTGAGGTAGGATCGGAAGTGAAGTTACTCTATGAGTACTATATGTCGGGTGAACACCTGAGTTTTGGTCTCACCCTAGGCTTTATGCTTACCACTACTGTTATTGTTGGTATTTTCACGCTGTTGTGGACTTTAATAGATATAAGGCAACACAATGGACATGCAGAGGAAAATTCGGACGGGAGACAACAGTCTGTCGGGGCAATCGATACTGCGAAATCACTTATAGTGTGTAGAATTATTGCCTCGTTTCTCCAGTTTGGCCGCGCCTTCCGGTAAGTCGGAAACTGCCGTGTTGGATTGCTTACGATACCTCTCTAATCACGATATATAATAATATACAACATTTGATATAGCGCCCTATCTAGCTAACATAAGTCACTCTGAATCGCTTTATAGTACATAGATAGACAATTTATATAATTAGCATATATATTAATAAATTCAATGTGTTTTGAGGAATTCTCACAGGAGCTGCCTTATCAGACAAATATCTCTCTATGTGTGTATGCCTGCGTGTGTGCTGGAGATGTAATGTGTTCTTTTTGTAGTGGGACCGTGCATCAAGGCATCATTTATAGTATCACTTCACTTGAATGCTACATCACAGATATCGTAACATCCACCCCAGACCAATTTAAAACTCCACCTGGGTCGTTGGAGTTGTGTGGGAAGGAGAAAAACACTTTCTCTGAATATCCATGCTTACGACGACTTCGGGGATCAAACCCCGGCCGCCTGCGTGGAAGGCCGGAGTGTTAACCACTCGACCAATCCGCCTCTATATATACAATTCTAATATCAATATCAGTAATTCTATGAAAATATGTTAAAGGTTACTTATACTATCTATTATTTCAGTCTAGCGGAGTACATTTACAACATGTATCAGGCATGGAAATGTAATAGAAAAGATGAGAAACGAATAGAAAAAGCGGAAGTGAAATTACGGGATGCCTCGATTTTGGGCCTGTTGGAGGGATACATGGAAACTGCTCTTAAGTTCCAGTTACAATTATACCTGATGTTTGCAACTGATGCTACAACTAAGACAAGAGGTATGTACATGGAATAATAACGAGAAATATAAAGTTAGTAAACACTTACAATCTGATTATAATCATCCGTTAGGCTTCGTTAACTTCGTACTACGGAGCCATGTAACAGGTGATTCTAATCAGATTGTAAACACTTAATTAACCATTTTCTCGATTCAGGAATCCATACAAAATAAATATTTTATTGTATCGTATGACTACGAAGGGGTAATCTGTTGATATAATACTAAGTGAGTTGTGATTCATTAATTTCTTGAAAATGAATCACAATCCGAATGTTGGTCTTCTAAATTCATTAATAAAGTATAGGTTTATCAGGAAATTGCTCTTTGTAACACATGTTTTCCTTATTATTTCCATTTTCAGATTTGTTTTTGTTGATCTCCTTGGCATCTATATCGATCTCGGTGACCTCTTGCTACATGACGCAACGGACATTAAAACACGGGCGGAAATCGGTGACGTTTTGGGCATGGGTGTTGTATCTATTGATGCGACTGTGTGAACTTGGGCCTCGCTTTGTGTTATTAGTGTTGTGTGTTAAGTTCGTTGGCTGGTGGACGACGCTGATAGGTGTCTTTTTCCATTTCGTGCTAATGTTCGTGCTCAATTTATGTCACGTGAAGCCGGAGAACAATCAGATGTGTGACCAACGCTGTTTGCTCTTCTTCTACCTTTTCCTCAGCTACGTGGAGATCTACAGCTTCATCAACATGAACGAGGAAAAATCCAAACATACGTCACTAATCTATTACGTCATATTTTACTTGGAGAATGCTGTGATGATGTCATTAGTGTTAGGTCTGACGTATAGCGGAATCATGCCATGTATGACTTGGTGTATGTTCTCGTATTCAGCTATCCCAGGTTTTGCGTTACATTTATTCTTCTTGTGTCTCTACTATTCCTGTCTCCACTCGACACGCAACAGATCAGACCACTGATTGTCTTACATATTACAGCTGTATTAAATGAAAGAAACGAAGATTGTGTTCATTTAATTTAATGCCAAAACCCTTTTACATTGGTGTTTTCATAGCAACATAACATTCAAAGTCTGTAGCTAACCTTGACGCATTCTTCGAAAGTATTTAACACACACACGACACTGCTATACCATAGTTCTTACTTGTGAAACCTTTACCCCAGATTACAACTGTATCCAATTCGCGACCTCCGACAATGAAGAATAAATATACTGCCCCCATAGCAAAACTTCAAATTTTTTTCATCTTTTCTACTCTCTCTTTCCTTTCTCCTCTCTTCCCCTTGGTGTCTTAACGATCCCTTAACGACGTGTATTTCACAAAAATTATATAAGTACTTTTAAGTACTAATTAATTTCACGTAAAAAGAGAAAAGTGTGAATATTATGTACCATGTCACTGCTCAAAATTGTGACAGTGACTGACGAGGTTCAGGTCAACCTTGGGGACTGAGAAATGCACCAGCAAAGACTACTAGCAGAATAACCGCGTAAACAGTATTGTATCAGACACTTGTTGATAGACTTTTGACAATGAATATTGACGATTTTAATCACGTCCTATGTTAAACAACGATATAAATATTATGTTAATGTCTACAGTCAATCCATTTCCTGATCAAAGAAGATGCGTTCTTGGCGAGTATATAAACTTGTTGCTTTATTTATTGATTATATATCATCGTAAGTAGTACAACAATAGTTCATGTTAACCTTAAAAAAAACAGCAACAAGGGAAAAATACCGAAGTATCGACAAAATCTAATATCGAACTAATAATCGTTATAACTAGGGCAAAACATTCACAAAAGTAAGGCTGAATAGAAATTCTTGAAAAACTACCAGGAGATTAAAACAAAGTGTTCAGAAAGGCAAATCGTCCTTTGTTTGATTGATGACGATATTAATCTAAGACATATCCAAGTAATGTCACCTCATAACTGGGGTAGTGACAACGGAACATCTTTGGAAACTCTGTGTTATAATTTTGCCACAGACCTTTGTCTATGTAAAAGCTATAATGAGTTAGTATTCTACCTGCTTATAAAACATAAGATTCTCTACTCAAGTTCCTATTCCAAACACAGAGCGTTACCAATCTACACTGGAAATAATAAGTCGCAATCCTGACCTGATTTTTAAACTATGGGATTTGAATAACTATTATGATATAATTAAAGATATGTTGAGTGGATCTGAGATAGATTATGGCTCAAATTTCATCTAGATTTGACAGCAGTCATTAGGATCAAGTCAAGATTACGTTTTGTAAATTATACCTGCTACGTGTGTATTTGAACAGATCATAATTGTCACTGTAATATATCGCAAAACTTAATGTAAACAGCGATCAGAAGTAGGATTTACACGTTTCTTTGTCAACCATGCTTTAATGTTAGTTTATTTTGTATGGTATGGTCGGTAAGTCTTCATGGAATTGGTTGGAGTCGTTATTATGGGTACCACATGTGGCGCAGGGAACACTTAAATCACCAAGCTGCATAGTGTTTTGGTGTCTCGACGTCCTAATGTTTGTCTCGCCGCCACGAAGTAGCGGAAGCGAGAATAAGGTGTTGCTTTTCCGACGGCGGAGGCGGCGTCAACATTAAGTTCAATTTCAATTTCAACAGATTTTATTGACTTTATATATGTCAATTGGATTGGACATCAGGCTAGGCCTATTAAAGTCCTTTCCAAACTTATTTGCAAACATTACATATATTCTGTCGTAACAATCTAATTTAGCTTGTGAAATGAACATTTTTCTACTATTATTCAATCATTTTTTGTTTACGTTTTGGATATTACCAATTAAATAAATCACGTATATTTGTTGACAACCCATCCTACATACATTCTAAGGGATACAGGCCCTGTGTATAAACACATTGGCCATCCATCTACTGGATATATAGGATAAGTTACCAAGAAATAAACATTTTGTCAAATTTCAGAATATGATATGGCTCCATAAAGGAAAATATAGTTATTATTATCTATTATTGGAGTTGATTCTCTTAAAATTTAGTTAACAAAACACTTTAGAATATTCATGTAACTATGAAATAGTTAGAACAGGTTATAGAGTCGTACACTCATAAATTACATCCAGTCAACCGAATACCAGAGATGTTGTGAAGACAGATGTACAAAATGTATATACACCAGTATCAATACTTATTAGCAGAGTGATGATGACACTATAAATAATAGCATCACTTTCAATGTAAAGTTTAGCTGTTAGTGAGATTACATACCAAGTCTATTAGTTTAACAAATATAGTCAGATATACAGATAAAATGGATCAGTGCTGCATATTAAGCATCCATTTTTTTTTTTTTTAGATAAAAATGATCATGATTATCAGTTATATCAAATTGAGAGATTTGTATTACTAATTGCATTCTAATGTTAATAAAGAGTTGGCATTAAGTTATTTGCTCTTAGCTTAGTTTCATTGAAATTAAAAGTGCTAGACCAACCAAACTTGGACCAAAGATGCATCTTAGTTAGTACATCTCAACCCATGCATCAAATACTGAATTCGACCTACCTTTCATGTTCCATTGACTTTTCAGCATCTCCATCAACATTTAGTTTTTGCGTTTAAGTTAGTTTCTCTGATATGTGCATTGATGGTCAAAGCGGGGCACAGGTGATGCATATCAATCAAATGGCTTGTTTGTTTCGACGTTCTTGTCGGGATTGTGTATGATTGCTTTTGTTTATCTCGCTTTTGTGCAAACTTTCTTTTGAAAAACATTTGGTGTCGTTGTTGTATGCTATTTTCTATTTCAATTTTGTGTAAACATTTCGGCCGATATTCTTTGTTGTCAATGCTATATGTCATTATTCTTAAGACACCTGTATTGCCGTTATTGTATATTATTTTTGTTCTATTTTTGGCGGTCTTTCATTGGAAGATTGTGTGTTGTCGTCGTTATATATATTTTTTACTATTTTACTTTTATACACTTCCTTGTCAATGTTGTGTTGTCGTTTTCGCTGTGTGGCATATAAGAGAAATAACATACTTACGTTGAGAATGTGATCGGTATTTGTTATGTAAATATTTATTAACTTTTTCTCGACCTTTCTGGCTACTATGTAACATTGACTAGAAGTTTACGAACGGTTGACTGATAACAATTATATGTTTATACTGCGGTTTCTCAGCAACGTTTACCGACGATAAAAACGTAATGAACATGACGTAATTGGAATGTTATGCCATATATGGGCATGTCTGACTTGTTCAGCACTGAACATATATTCGTTTGTGATTTTATTTCTTTCATAACACTTATGGTAAATTTAACTTTCGTTGCTTTGGTGTCCTAAACAGTTGTGGTATTCACACAATACAATTGATGAGCTCTACGTTTTGAGTATTCTGGTCGTTTCCTCAGTTCTTGTTTTTGTCTGCTTTTATCAATTTTCATTTTGTATTTTGCCAAGCTTAAACTGAAATACTAATAACAAAACAATTAATTTTCAGCTGGGTAAATATATCTTAATGTATATGTATATGTAACGAAACACAATACCATTTTTAATAATATCTTCAGGGTGAACCAGGTTAGCCATAAGATCAGGTCAGGAACACACACCTGACACACCATTTTCCTGGGTATAACATGGATAACGTACACGTTTACGTGGAAATACTCATTCATTCGTAACCTATTGCACCTTATATATATTCAACGACAAACCTATATACACCGTCACGCTGCGATAGTCACGGTATATAGGTTTTGTACGTGTGTACGTGTGACAATACAGGAAGATATTTGTAATGATAACACCCTACACTAAGTACATATTACTGTTACACTGTATTTTCATACATTCGAGCACTTGTCTACCTTGTTATTACTCTTTTGGTCACACAGAACATTACATGCCAATATCTTGTTTGACCATCATCTAAACATACAGGCTGTTAAAGCAGTTCCAGTAGTATAGATCACAGCAGGTGACTGCAGAACTTGAGGACATCACATGCTAAGACAGGACAGAGTAACAAACTGTAAGAATATCTTGCACCAGAATCAGAATCAGAATCTGAAGGCCAGGTTGAATACCATCCCCATGGGGGGGGGGATGGTTTTGAAAGAACTTTTAAAAGAGGAAGCCAGCTTTGTCAAGAAAAGCAGCAAAGTTTCTCCGAAATAACTGCGAAACACGTGGGTTTTGTACGGTTACTCCGGTTTCTTCCCACAGTAAGACGTCCGCGCGCTAACATTCGGGCCAACAAGAGTGATAATTAAAAGTTGTAAAAAATGTCAGATACATGGTACAAAAAATAAACGAATACGTGTATGTTACATGAAGCTAACAACAGTTAAAAACTAGGACGTGTGACCGAGACACAACCATTATATATTGTCTGACGCATCGAAAATAGCGGCAATCTTCACACACAGTTTAGAAATCCGATACTCGGAATTGAATTTTTCTTACGGACTCCCTAAATAGTTCCGCATTGTTAGGTAACCTATATATGTTCAAGCACTTTTACAAACATGACAAAACAACATAATCTGGAGCACGACATTCTAGGAAAGGCTTATCTATTTCAATGAAGAGAACCTGTGTAAATAACAAATTTGCATATGTCTATTGAGTAATCGTCCGACATACCTAGGTAAACATAAACATGATGATGTAGCGGGTATATTTTAATATATCTTCAAACACATTTTGGAAATCCGGTTCTCGGAATTGTTGTTCACCTACCCACTCCTTGAATAGTTCTGCATAATTAAGGAACATATAAATGCCCAAGCACTTCATGATTTTTACGGACATTGCAAAAGTCTTCAAACCACAGCACAAGTCGCATAAACGTAAGAGAATGTTTTTTTTTTTTTTACCTTGTTAAGAATATTTACTACTTTAAGCTTTGTTTTTGTAACTTTGTTCATTTCTTTTTATCTCATTCATTACAATTTGTATACTGCACATACAATTTTTCAATGTTCCTTTTCAGATACGTTTTTTATAACCTGTAATACATATCGTGCTTCAGTCACCAAAGCGTCGAACTTTATAATGAACCTGTATACAATATATATTCACCCACCTGAATAAAATGTAGTTTTATTTCGAAAAACAGTTGCAGAAAACCTATCAACAAAATGTGTGCTGACCAAGTAGATGGTGCTATACTGTACAGATACAAACCTGCAGGAAAGGATAAACCAGTACGTGACGAAACTTACTCAGCCACAGACCAATTCGACTCACCTGTTAGACCGATCTGCAATGATGGGACAAACAGCCAAACCGGATGTGACGACACAAACGAATCAAACGACACAAACGGATCAAAACAATGCCTATGCTGCAATTTCTGGGGACTTCCAGTTTTAAGACAAGTTCCTGAGACGGATCACGATCGTGCGTTTGATTTGCTGGTAGCTGTTGTTTCCCTCTTTCTCTGCCTCGGTGAGGTAGGATCGGAAGTGAAGTTACTCTTGGAGTACTATATGTCGGGTGAACACCTGAGTTTTGGTCTCACCCTAGGCTCTATGCTTACCACTACTGTTATTGTTGGTATTTTCACACTGTTGTGGACTTTAATAGATATAAGGCAACAAAACGGACCTACAGTACAAAATTCGGACGGGAGACAACAGTCTGTCGGGGCAATCGATACTGCGAAATCACTTATAGTGTGTAGAATTATTGCCTCGTTTCTCCATTTTGGCCGCGCCTTCCGGTAAGTTGCGTGTTCTCGGAAACTGCCGTGTTGGATTGCTTACGATACCTCTCTAATCACGATATACAATACTATACAACATTTGATATATCGCCCTATCTAGCTAACATAAGCCACTCTGAATCGCTTTACAGTACATATATAGACAATTTATATAATTAGCATATATATTAATAAATACAATTTGTTTTGAGGAATTCTCACAGGAGCTGCCTTAGTAGGCGCTAACTACTAGTCCTATGCCACCTGGCAAATGACTCCCTATGTGCGTATGCCTGCGTGTGTGCTGGAGATGTAATGTGTTCTGTTTGTAGTGGGACCGTGCTTTCAACGGCATCATTTATAGTGCCACCTCACTTGAATGCTACAGCACAGATATCGCAACATCCTACCCAGACCAATTTATACTCCACCTGGGTTGTTGGAGTTGTGTGGGAAGGAGAAAAACACTTTCTCTGAATATCCATGCGTACGATGACTTCGGGGATCGAACCCCGGCCGCCGTCTGCGTGGAAGGCCGGAGTGTTAACCACTCGACCAATCCGCCTCTATATATGTAATTCTAATATCAGTAATTATATAAAAATATGTAAAGGGTTACCTATACTATCTTAAATTTCAGCCTAGCTGAGTACATTTACAACATATATCAGGGATGGAAGAGTAAGAGAAAAGATGAGAAACGAATAGAAAAAGCGGAAGTGGAATTACGGGATGCCTCAATTTTGGGCCTGTTGGAGGGATACATGGAAACTGCCCCAAACTTCCAGTTACAATTGTACCTGATGTTTGCAACTGATGCTAAAACTAAGACAAGAGGTATGTACATGGAATAATAACAAGAAATACAAAGTCAGTAAACACTTGCAATCTGATTAAAATCATTCGTTAGGCTTCGTTAACTTCGTACTACGCCTGAACGATGTTCAAGCGGAGCCCTGTAACTGTTGATTTTAATCAGATTGTAAACACTTGATTAATCCGTTTCTCGATTCAAGAATCCATACAAAGTAAATATTTTATTGTATCTTATGACTACGGAGGGGATAAACTGTTGATGTAATACTAAGTGAGTTGTGATTCATCAATTTCTTGAAAACGAATCACAACCTGAATGCTGGTCTACTAAATTCATTTGTAAAGTATAGGTTTATCAGGATAATGCTCTTTGTAACACATGTTTTCCTTATTATTTCTATTTTCAGCTTTGTTTTTGTTGATCTCCTTGGCATCTATATCGATCTCGGTGACATCTTGCTATATGATGCACCGGAAGTTGAAACGGGGGCGGAAGTCGGTGACGTTTCTTGCATGGGTGGTATATCTAGTGATGCGACAGTGTGAACTTGGGCCCCGTCTTGTCTTATTAGTGTTGTGTTTAAAGTTCGTTGGCTGGTGGACGCTGATAGGTGTCTTTTGCCATCTCATGCTTATGTTCGTGCTAAATGTATGTCACGTGAAACCGGAGAACAATCAGGTGTGTGACCAACGCTGTTTGCACTTCTTCTACCTCTTCCTCAGCTACGTCGAGATCTACAGCTTCATCAACATGAACAAGGAAGAATCCAAACATACGTCACTAATCTATTACGTCATATTTTACTTGGAGAACGCTGTGATGATGTCATTAGTGTTAGGTCTGACGTATAGCGGAATCATGCCGTGTATGACTTGGTGTATGTTCTCGTATTCAGCTATCCCAGGTTTTGTGTTACACCTACTCTTCCTGTGTCTGTACTATTCCTATCTCCACTCGACACGCAACAGATCAGACCACTGATCGTCTTACATATTACGTTTGTATTAAAGGAAAGACATCAAGATTGTGTACCTTAAATTTATTGCCAAAATCCTTTTACATTGTTATGTTCGATGTTTTTATAGCAACATAATATTCGAAGTCTGTAGCTAACCTACATACACATTCCTTGAAAGTATTTAACACACACACGACTCTGCTATACTATAGTTCAGAACTCATTTCCTACACGTTAAACCTTTAACTCAGATTACAGTGTATTCAATTCGTGACCTCCGACAATGAAGAGACAAGAAAATATTTACTGACCCAATTGCAACACCTTAGATTTTTTTTTATCTTTTCTACTCTATCTTTCCTTTTTGCTCTCTTCCCCTTGGAAGATCTGTCTCCATATGTCCCTTGCTTTTGCGAGGACTTTTAAACCCTGGTAAATTAGAATACTTTGTACTTAACCTTTGACCTTCATACGTCGAGACGTCAGGCTCCATTGTACTTGCTGGAGTTTATAGGTTATATTAGGTAACTATTGTACAACGTGCAATAAGTGATTGTTAAAATTAAGTAAATTTGAGATATGAACGCAAAAAACACACACATGTGTGTGCACCTATAAACTTGGAAATAGAAACAGTATGTTCCATACAGCTGTTTTATACCTGCTGGGACTTATGGGTAATGCTAGAATCCAAAACGATGGAAATCCAAATTTGTCTTAACTACTGTTGAAACAAAAGGGGAGATGAGTAAAATTTCTCAACGATGTTCATTTCACAAAAATTATAAAAGTACTTTTAAGTACTAATTAATTTCACGTAAAAAGAGTTAAGTGTGTATATTATGTTTCATGTCACTGCTCAAAGTGTGACAGTGACTGACGAGGTTCAGGCCAACATTGGGGACTGAGAAATGCACCAGCAGAGACTACCAGCAGAATAACCGCGTAAACAGTATTGTATCAGACACTTGTTGATAGACTTTTGACAATAAATATTGACGATTTTAATAACTCACTATATTAAACAAAGATATTTAAATTATATAGATTTATAACTTTTATAAGTTTATAGTCAATCCCTGTTCGGAACAAAGAAGATGCGTTTTTGGCGAGTATATAAACTTGTCGCATTATTTATTGATCATATATAGTACAACAATATTTCATATTAACCTTAAAAAATAGCATCAGGAAAAAAATACCGAAGTGTCGACAAAATCGAATATCGAACTAATAATCGCTAAAACTATAGCTATAAAAAAAAATATACAAAAAGTAAAGCTTAATGGAAATTCTTTAAAAAGGACAAGGAGAATAAAACAAAGTGTTCAGGAGGCAAAGCGTCCTTTGTTTGATCGATTACGATGTTAATCTAAGACATATCCAAATAATGTCACCTCATACCTAGGGTAGTGACAACGAACCATTTTTGGAAAACCTTTATTATAATTTTGCCACAAAGCTATGTCTATGTAAAAGCTAGAATGAGTTAGTATTCTACCTGTTTATAAAATATGATTCATTACTCAAGTTCCTATTCCAAACACTGAGATTTCCAGGATGAATGCGTTCTACATGCTGACTTCACGTTTCGTAACCAGGGTCTTCTATCAGAGCGTTACCAATCTACACTGGAAATAATTAGTCGCAATCCTGAGCTGATTTTTAAACTATGGGATTTGAATAACTATTATGATATTATTAAAGATATGTTGAGTGGACCTGAGATAGATTACGGCATAAATTTCATCTAGATTTGACAGCAGTCATTAGTACTGGTGACATATAAATACTATGTGGTGAGTTTATTTAATCCTCAGTGTCATCTGTGTTTCCAATTGATCATTAGCTGATCAAGTCCAGATTATGTTTTGTAAATTATACATGATACGTGTGTATTTGAACAGATCATTATTGTCACAGTAATATATCGCAAAACTTAATGTAAACAGCGATCAGAAGTAGGATTTAGTTCATTTAGTTAAGTNAATATTAGTACATTTTGTATGGTATGGTCGGTAAGTCTTCATGGAGTTTGTGGGATACTTTATTATGGGTTCCACATGTTGCGCAGGGAACATTTAAATCACTAAGCCACAAAGTGTTTTGGTGGTTCGACTATCTGTGGAATGTCCTATTTGTTGTCTCGCCGCCACGAAGTAGCGGAAGCGAGACTAAGGTGTTGCTTTTCGGCGGCGTCAACGTTAAGTGTTTTGCGTTTAACTTAGTTTCACTAAAAGTATAACTACTAGACCAAGCAAACTTAGACCAAAGATGCATCTTAGTTAGAACATCTCAACCCATGGATCAAATACTGAATGCGGCCTACCTTTCATGGACCATTGACTTTTCAGTATCTCCATCAACATTAAGTTTTTGCGTTTAAGTTAGTTTCTCTGATATGTGCATTGATGGTCAAATGCTATATATCATTATTCTTAAGACACCTGTATTGCCGTTATTGTATATTATTTTTGTTCTATTTTTGGCGGTCTTTCATTGGAAGATTGTGTGTTGTCGTCGTTATATTTTTTGTTTTCTATTTTACCTTTTCATACACTTCCTTGTCAATGTTGTGTGTTGTCGCTGTTTTCGCTGTATATGAGAAATAACATACTTACGTCGAGAATGTGATCGGTATTTGTTATGTAAATATTTATTAACTTTTTTTCTCGACCTTTCTGGCTACTATGTAACATTGACTGGAAGTTTACGAACGGTTGACTGATAACATATATGTTTATACTGTGGTTTCTCAGTTACGTTTACAGACGATATAAACTGAATAAACATGACGTAATTGGATTGTTATGCCACATATGGGCATTTCTGACTTGTTCAACACAAAAAATATATTGGTTTGTGATTTTTTCCCTTTGATAACACTGATGGTACATTTAACATGCCTGTTGTAGTAGTTGCTTTGGTGGCATTCCTGAACTGTTGTGGTATCCATAGATTGATGGGCTCTACGTTTTTTAGGGATCAGGTCATCTCCTCAGTTCTTATTTTTTGTCTTCTTTTATGATTTAATTTTAAACTTTGACCAGCTTGAAGGTAATAATTAATAAAAAAAAAAAAATCATTTTCAGCTATGTAAAAATATATTAAGTAACACAATGACATTTTTAATTATGACTACAGGGATAATTTTAGTGGCGAAAGCAATGCCCTTTTGTATTTCAGGAGCAGAAATCTAAATATTTCCTTACTTACAAAACAAATATAAAAACTATTTAAACATATTTGACGTCATTTGTATTTGAATTTATATTGAATATTTCGAAATTGTTATAACCGTTGTTAAACAATAACTCACCGTAACACACACCTGTCAGTGACTAACGATGGTTGGCATGCCCTAGTCAACCTTACATACAGGTAATTTACCAAGGTTTCACAGCCACCGCGGCATGGCAAGCCAAAGGGAGGGAAGCAGTCCCTTGTAGTGGCTGACCTGATACCACAAAGGTGAGCCTTCTCTCACAGAACCAGGCACCTGATGACGTTACACTTCCCCCGTCCTAGGGTCGAGTCCGGGGAGACCCGAGTTCCTAGTGGAATGGCGGATATCATTTAACCATTACCTTATCTCCACTGTGTTTGGGATATTAATCAAAACTCTGATCTCAAGTCTCACCTCGATCCCGTGTCGGTGTGTGAAGGAGGTCACTGGTTTAGTCCTTGTTTGGCCACCGTTTGGCATAAAGATATCCAGGCTTATATTCGTTTGATCGATCCATAGTTTGATAACTGAGGGCTATATTTATGTTTCCTATATTTAATCCTGAATAATTCTTGGTTTGTTTTCCTTTGTCTATTCATTTCCTGTTATATTTCAATATCAACATTGATACACAAGACGTTGGTGTGACCACTTGATAATATGGGTTGGGTTTCCTTGTTTTCTTTCTAAATTTACCAAGTGTTTTTTTACACGTATCTACATTAACACACACACGTGTTTATTTACGTACATTGTTACTAATTTGATCAAAAGAACCAGACGCTTCAAAGTCAACGCACAGACAAGCTCGGATATCAGATTTGATGCTAAATGCTGGTGACAGGTGCTCCGGAATGATCAGTATGCGAATACAATTATAGAAATATGTAGTACACCAGCGAAACGTGAACGGGAACGTGACGTGACTTTAATTGGGTTTAAACTAGATTGTTGTCGTCGATGAAGAAGAAGACGCTCACCCTTCCCGAACACCTGGTCTAGTTATTCTAGTTTTATCAGTAATGAGTTCACATTACTGTTTTGGGGACACTTTGGTATTCTCTTTTTTTCGCTTTTTTATTGTTGGAAAAAGAAATATGTCATGATTACAGAACGAAGACGTTCCTTCTGTTTTAAATAATATATATGTTAATGTATAGAGTATGAAAGCCAAAAGTTCTCATAGAAGAAAGTACTGGTCATTTGTCTGTTGAAAGTGACAGAGTATTCACCGTACTGGATGTGCTATAGAAACCCGTTTATCAAAAAGAGCCATCGAGTTGATTCCAAGGGTTCAACATTTTCAAAACTTGTAAATATTTTTTTCTAAGGAAGCAATATAGTTAATGATATTTGGTCAGTAAAGTTTTTTCAGATAAGTAACCTCGAACGCCTTTCAATGTCTCGGGGTTTGAATGGGATAACCTTATTAATGTATGAAGTTTCGAATTCTTTACTTTTGTTTACTGTGAATGTCACAGATAAAGGATTTATTGCCAACAGCATAAAAACAATGTGAACGAAGCTTCGAAGGACATAAATTTATAGACACGGAACTGTTTATCGTGGCATCGTCATGCTAAATATAGTATCTTTGCACGAGATGAATTAAAGGTTGGCATTTATATACATTTATATATATATATATTTTTTTTTAAAAGAACAAAGCATGAAGAACGACTATATAATTATATGGTTGGTTCTCTCGATGGATGTATTTAATCTACTCCAAATATCATGCCAGGGGTGTCGCCGAGGTTTAACATGACATTTCCATATACAGTAAACAATCTTCGTCAACATCTTCACACCGACTAGCCGATTTAGAAATATACTCCACCCGGCCGATAAGGCCTGCGTAATGCCGCCCAAAGGCTGATAATGGCAGAACTACGCCATTATCTCGAGGGGGGTGTTGGTACTAATCTGTCAATCAGATTGATACGATTTGGAAATAGCAAAACCACGACGAAATATGTGATTTATACAGTGTATTCACTGGGTGAACATTTATATTCTACAATATCCATTTATGAAAATTGCATAATATTGTTTAGCTTACTATATCGCCGTCACCGGCTAATAATTACATTAAACGCGCTGTTTATTGAGTTGCCAATGACTTGCTTTACGTAAACGTCTCTCTTACTGAGAAGCTAACGAGGGAAAACCGGGTTAAACGAAAAATGGTATGTTAACTCAAACTCGATAAACCTAGGGCAAAATACGAACAAAGGGAAGATTTTCATTGATTTCCGGGGAGGTTTCCAGCTTCTATGAATGCAACTGGCTTTCAGTGTGGCATTCCTTACAGTTTGTAATGATGTAACAAATATTATTTAAGTTTGAAAATACACAAGGAAACTCAATTCAGAGTTTGCATTTTTCGTAATCAGTTGATATAATAGATCGATTTACGATCGATGATATTACAGCGGGTAGTTTTAGAAATCTGTTTTTGTCTACAAAGTTTGTTAGTTTTTTTCTGATTATTCCTACTTGGGTGAGGTGGTGACAACAAATAGTATCACCATTTATTTAAATGTAAGAGTAAATTGTGAAAAAATAAACAAATTTAAAAGATAAAATATAAAAAAGTTTTTTTTTTCTCTCGAAAACACAATGTAATAAACATGATTCACAGCAAACACACATAGGTAAAGATATCTAATGTTTCGGTTGAGAGTTTCCAAATGTTATTTTAAAGAGTTCGTACCAATAATTATAATGTATTTTATGAATGACGACATAAAAATGAACCCTGACAACTGTAGAGAGAGAGAGACGTTCCTGAGGTGACGGGAGGGGTCCACAATGGCTACACTTCCTAATCCAGCTGTGATACAGGGTGCGATACAGGTATTTATAGGACGTATATAGGTAGACACGTGGTCTTGTTTATATCAGACCGGTTCTGGTCACACAGAAACATTTGTTCCTCAGGATGGCCGCCACATTGTGTGTTCTTGTGTCTTTGGCTCTATACCCTTATATGGTAGGTCTAATTGGTTTGATATCTTTAAATTGTAGGTCTTATTAGCTTTCTATCCTCATATGGTAAGTCTAATTCTGATATGGTAAACAACATTTATTGTTAATGATATTTTTTGTGGAATTTGGACATTATTATTAATATCACTTTTTTTTCTCTCTCACAGAATGAAAAACAATTTTATGATTAAAAGTATTCGGAAGCAAGGACAAAATCATCTGTAAATCTAAAAGGTTAATTATTTTCTCTCCAAAAAAGGATCATATTCTCTTCTCAGTATGATATCTCTGTTCACTCCATTAATGACGCGCTATATGTAGTATTTAGTCTTGGAGAAACTAATATTTAACAAGTATTGTGTAATGTTTCTCATCTATTATTGTTTTTCCTTATCTAAGAAATTAAGTCAGCAGAGTCCGTAACAATAGTTGATCCGGAAAAAATTGTATTTTAAGATTTATATAATGAAAAGATTAATACATATATGCTGAGTTTATGAATAACTTTTTAATAAAACAAAATTGTCATTTAAGCAATGAATGTTTTAGCAAATGTTGTTATGGTCCTATAACATACAGTGCTATTGATGACAAACTTAATAGAGCCTGGTAGAGCTTTCCGTAAGTTTCTCAGCAATAGAAATGTGTGTTATCCATTATTTATATTTACATTTTGTAAAGAGTAGCTATGCTTTATTTTGTTATTTCCAACAGTTTTTGGACATTAAATCAAGTGTTGACAACAATGAAGTTGATGACGTCCCAATAGATTGGTGACGTTATAACAGCAAATGTTGTTATAGTCTCATAACAACATTTGCCATTGCAAAACATATCAAATTAGCATGCATTTAATTAAACGAAGGAGCAGCAAGTTTCTCTTTCTCATGAATTGCTCTTCTAACACTTGATCTGTGAAACTTGTCGATACCAAACAGCTCCGAAACTAATATCTTATTTCAAATGTTTTTGTATAAATAAGTTCATTTACAGGTAAGTGTACGTGAAAAGAGGTTTAATTATAAAGGTAACATTGTTATATAGGGTTCGAGTTATACAGATTATAATGTATAATGAATATCAACCGGAAATTTACGCTTACCTGGATATTCTATATCGTAATCTAATACGTCATAAGGGGTCATTGTTTAAAATATCATAAGTATAATTCCTTTTTGTTCGCTAAAATGCTTATTTCGCCTACAGATTTAAGGGGTTCCTTTTGACATTTCGGTTAATGATGTTGTCTTCCCTTTTGTTTTGGTGTCCTCACCTTATATGTAGTTACCTTCCTTGTTCTTGTGATAAAGCCCCTTTTTTAAGTTGCTGTCTTTGGTTTTCCCTTAATCTTGTGGTTGTTCTGTCCATTGTTTTGATATCCCCTCGGATCCTGTTATAGCATTTCCTTTTGTTTTGATGACCCTCTGTTCCTGCTGTTGTCTGCACGTATCCGATTTTGTTCTTGTGTACTTACATTTCGTATACATTTCTCCTTCCTAACCGCGTTAATGGTACTATATTTATTTTAACTTACTCTAGACGAGTGCAGCTGCTGACATCCAGTTTCGACTGGAGGAGTTCTCATTGACCTCCGACCTCGGACTGATTCCTGCCTGTTGTGGACAGGAACCTGTTAACTCACCTGGATGTCTGTCTGTTTGTCCGTACCGTCTAAAGTTCTGTGTAGAATCTAACGAAAGGTGGGCATATTTTTATACATCCAATTTATGTCTTGGAATTCCGACAATTTATCTAGTTATTCCATGCGTTATAACATGATCATTTAGTATTACCTGAGACGTGTTTCCTTCCCGCCCCAACTACGAAATTGAATACGACATTTATAAGTTTAATTGATGTTTAAAATAAAACATGGTAAGATTCAAGGTATTCATATGATTCTTTAAATTAACCCCTCAAATGTAGCCATTAAACATTAAGACATTTCAACCGTAACAGACTTTAGGATATTTCAACCGTAACAGACTTTAGGTGATTTCAACCGTAACAGACTTTAAGATATTTCAACCGTAACAGACTTTCGGATATTTTAGCCGTAACAGACTTTAGGATATTTCAACCGTAACAGACTTTAGGTGATTTCAACCGTAACAGACTTTAGGTGATTTCAACCGTAACAGACTTTAGGTGATTTCAACCGTAACAGACTTTAGGTGATTTCAACCGTAACAGACTTTAGGTGATTTCAACCGTAACAGACTTTAGGTGATTTCAACCGTAACAGACTTTAGGTGATTTCAACCGTAACAGACTTTAGGTGATTTCAACCGTAACAGACTTTAGGTGATTTCAACCGTAACAGACTTTAGGTGATTTCAACCGTAACAGACTTTAGGAGATTTCAACCGTAACAGAATTTAGGTGATTTCAACCGTAGCAGACTTTAGGATATTTCAACCGTAACAGACTTTAGGTGATTTCAACCGTAACAGACTTTAGGTGATTTCAACCGTAACAGACTTTAGGTGATTTCAACCGTAACAGACTTTAGGTGATTTCAACCGTAACAGACTTTAGGTGATTTCAACCGTAACAGACTTTAGGTGATTTCAACCGTAACAGACTTTAGGTGATTTCAACCGTAACAGACTTTAGGTGATTTCAACCGTAACAGACTTTAGGTGATTTCAACCGTAACAGACTTTAGGTGATTTCAACCGTAACAGACTTTAGGTGATTTCAACCGTAACAGACTTTAGGTGATTTCAACCGTAACAGACTTTAGGTGATTTCAACCGTAACAGACTTTAGGTGATTTCAACCGTAACAGACTTTAGGTGATTTCAACCGTAACAGACTTTAGGTGATTTCAACCGTAACAGACTTTAGTCGATTTCAACTGTAACAGACTTTAGGTGATTTCAACCGTAGCAGACTTTAGGATATTTCAACCGTAACTGACTTTAGGTGATTTCAACCGTAACAGACTTTAGGTGATTTCAACCGTAACAGACTTTAGTTGATTTCAACCGTAACAGACTTTAGGATATTTCAACCGTAACAGACTTTAGGTGATTTCAACTGTAACAGCACTTAAGACAATACAGACGTAACAGACCTTTGACCATTTCAGCCATAATGCAAACCTGTGACCAACACTCTGATTTAAAAGGATTAATAACAGGAGTGAAACCATGCACTCGTTAAAGGATCAATAAAAGGAGTAAAACCATGCACTCGTTAAAGGTTTATGTTTAACCTATATGTTCTCTATAACGGGTTTATAGGCATCATTCCATTTATCTGTATTCTACTTGTAATTAGAAACACTAACGTCTAAACATAAGGAGAAAACATGGATTGGTTTTAATCTTTTTATCTTTAGTACCGTTGTTGAGTCTATACTAAACCAAAGGCTCATATTGTGCAGTAAAATTTTATTTATTTGGCTTTATGCATTTAAAAACAACGTTTTCAAACAGGTGCTATATTTTTCGGATTTCTAATTTGTATAGTTAGGAGACCATTACTTTCAACAATAACAAAAGCCCTGTGCTAAATCTTTGATTTTTGTGGTCTTAAATGAACAGAAACATGTTTAAGCAGAGCGCAACATGTCTGAGCCTATATGCTATTAGCTATTATTATACCTCCACTGATTTTCCCTATCTAAAAACAATATGATCAAATCTCCCTTTTCCTTACATTTCTTCATCTGTGGGTTATCCTCTCCCCAAAATAGGACTACTCCCCGCAAGAAAGGACTACTGTATATAATAAGAGTCAATTAAGTGCAGGATTTTGTAAATGTTTATATCAACTTATTTGGTCTTATATTTCAAATCGTACAAATTACTTTACCTCCGATAGTCAGTTTGGAATAACCCTTTACAGGGGCTAGTAATTGTAGTTAACTATTTGCCCATTCATTGACCCTAAGTAGCCAGAGTTGGCGGTAGTAGCATACACAAACATGATAACACTTTCCAGTTTAAAACATCCAAACACGGGGAGTGAGTATAATCACATCGACCACCTTGAGACCCTGGGACTGTATAAAACGTGTTCTAGTTTCACGGCTAAGCCCACTTAGTCATAATTCCCATACCTATGTTGATTTAGGGATTGACATGTTCATAGCGAGAGAAATATTTCGTCAAGAATCTGTCATTGTTTAACAGATAAACAAAGTTATCAACTTTAAACAAAGGTATTAGAGCAGTGCTGATGGTGGTATTACTGGTAGTCGCATTTGTTCGGAACGAGATTAATCAGAATGGTATGAATTATGTATGTCAACTTTTCAACACAGAATGTCAAAGGAAGACATCAATGAAGTAATACAATACATCAGCCATTTCTTACCATGCTAACATACACAAGCATATCATAGACCGGAACACGTAACTTCAAAGTGCTTGAAAGAGGGGATAAAAGGATAATTAGGAAAATATAAATATCGATGAACAGAGCGAGGGTAATTTATTTTTATGATAAATATAGATATAGATATTCAATTTTGATTGCGTGACCTCTCTCTCTCTCTCTCTCTCTCTCTCTCTCTCTCTCTCTCTCTCTCTCTCTCTCTCTCTCATAATACATCAAAGTCTTTGAAATTAAAACAGGAACTTCAATTTTGATGTAGCGCTATAAGCATTATTTTGATTTTTTTAAATTTCGTTATAAATTGGTCGATTCATTGCATGCACCATGCGATTAAATTTCTAGTCAATAAAGCCGATACGTTTGTGTAATCTCATATAGATACATTGATTTGATTTTAAAGCACATTAGTTTATAATGCACAGAAGCAATACATATTAATCATTTTCTTAATTTTACTATTTACAAATAGCTGAAAAGATTCAATCCCCCAGGAAATCAATTCGTTCTAGATTACTCCTGAATAAAAAATGTATGTTCGTGATCAAATTATTTAGAAAAATCCTGGTTCTTTATGATTCGGTTACATTTTACGTTGCGGATATGAAATTTCACCCCTTCCCCAGTCGAATTTTTCTGCTATATAAGGACATTCAAAATAAACAAAAGTTAATCCGCATTGCGAAAACGTTTTAAGAGATAAAAGATGAGACAGGTGTTTACATGGGGCGCGTTTTAATTACATTCCTCAAGCACCTGCCATCCAAATCTCATTAAAATAGCAAACATCTAATATTTTATCAAAGCAACTGTTTGTGTAAATACACTGATAGCAATTTATCAAACTTCCTCATAGCACAATAACAAACACATTTTGTATGACATTTAGCTGTATTCTCTAGCTGTGTAAAGTTTATATTATTATTTACTTCGGCTTTACGATAAGATACGGTTTTTTCCACTTAGTGTTCTGGACTGGCTTTTCTCCAATATATTGCAGTTCTAGTTTGACACAATCCAGCGTTGTTAGGCTTTTTACGGAAAGACGACGGAAGAAATAACTTTCAAAAAGAAAACATTGGTAAAACAAATTGCAAAAATCTGTGTTTAGGCCAGAAAGCCAATAGGTTAGACAGAAACAAGTCGTTATCGGGGGAACAGTCCCGTGTGTTAGCAACATACACATTTATACAACGGAATTAAGTTTCAACATTTTATAAAACATTCAGAAGCACGATCAATTACATTGGTTGAAAAATAATGTCTAAAACAATCATTTGACATGTTTATTTAATACGTAAAATATGTATCTACAAACAAACGATGTTGGAAATCAATACTGGTGTCACTTTACCGCTCTAGTGAGGCAAATACGCACTAGAATTACAAGAGATGAAGCTCATATTTGAAAACGAATATATTGGAGATACAAAAACCAAACAAAGGAAACATTTGTACTGTATCATATATTCATTTCTTCCATATAAGACACAGCAGTGGTACTAAAGGACAGAACAAACTAAAATACATCTAAAGTGTTTTGATACATATGTAGATTACAGAAAAAAGGAAAGGTGTTTATTAAACCATTATAGCGTTACGATTGCATATTATCTTTGAAGACTTATTTATACTCAAACTTGTATTTTATGTAAGCCCCGACAATAGTAAATTCTAATAACGTTACATAACAATATTTCGGATACCTCTTTGATGGTTGTGCCTTATTCACTGATTAACGTTACTGATATTTGCTATAGAGAGTAAATGTATGGTTAGGTGAACGGAGCACACACACAGGTAATCGTACATGAGTTAAAGTGCATCATACAGCTGTTTTGACCTTCGATAACTGTTACACATTTTATCTTTTGTTTGAATATGTTTCTCTTCGCAATAAACTGTTCAAACCCTAGATCCCAGATATATTCTTAAGATATTAAGATTTTAATAGTGTTACTTACATTAAGAGTTTTGCTGACAATTTTAGCAATTTATATTCAACATATATAGTTTTATCTTCCGTACCATGTCGTCCCACAAAAAGACCCAATTAACGTAAATACACATAATTCCGTATCCCCGACCAGTAAATGTGTGCGGCGTCTGAGATAAAATAAAGTGTTCTGTAACATAAAAAACCCCGTCAAAATGTCTCCAGTCAACTTTAGTGTTTTACACCCTAAGCATTCGTATCGTTTGTACAATGGTTTTTGAGACACAAATTGAAATGTTGTCATTTTCCCAGGCAGATGTGTTCACAAGCGTACCCACTTGACAGTCGGGGTCAGGAGAAGGATGTCACTCATATTAGCCTGGCAAACATAGAGGTTGGTATGATAGGTTAAATAGAACTCCTCCTAATGTTTTGGTAATGTGCTTTGATTTTGATTGCCTATTTCCCGTGCTCTTATTTTAAGACTTATACTCCGAATCGTTTAAAATTTTAATGTTTATAAATAACGCACGTTTTTTCAGACTAGGATGGTGGTTCACATACATTTGATAACTGATACAGAGGAGGAAGACATTCTGATGGACGTTCCAGTCATCCCCGTTTCTGTTGGTGATATTAGAATTGTGTCTGGCAAATGTCAGAGAAACAAATTCAAGTGCAGGTAATTAAGAAAGGGAAATAACAAACTATAAGTACAGGTTATTTAAAAAAAGATACGTTTACAGCATACCGTACATTTTTATGTATATTTGGAAAATTATTTCAATTATAATGCTGTAAGGTGTTCGTGATAAACATAAAAAAATGTCTGTTTATAATCATAAAACAAAATAGCAGATCTAACAAAGAAACCTTTCATGAATGAAGTCTTCTTCTACAAAATTAAGTTCCTCTTGTATTTCGTCCATGTAACATAATAAATTATGCCTTCTTCTACAAAATATAGTTCCACTTGTATATCGCCATGCACCATAATAAATTATGCCTTCTTCTACACATGTAACATAATGAATTATGCCTTCTTTTACGAAATGTAGTTCCACTCAAATCTCATCCTTTGTAACACTACATAGTATGCTTTTTACTTCTAAATGTAGTTCTGATTATAAAACTGTGTTTCTGAATTAGCGTCCTCCACTACAATACGTCGTGTCTATTTGATCCGTTTATACCCATATATTCCTTATTGTGCTGACTGTACTAGTTTCAGCCAATTTTCGTTTGATAATTTACACTTCGATGATAAGAAGAATTGTTTTTCGCTGACTGTGTCATTAGTTTGTTTTTCGTTATTTGTTTTAGTATGAGAGCCGCTATAGCTATCAATTGCGAGCCTAATTTCTACGGTGAAGACTGCTCCAATTATTGTCTACCTCCAAACAACTGTTCTCGATATATGTATCATGAGAAAAACTTGGACCCAGTTATGGCTTCGGTCATTCGCAGATCTATTGCAACGAATTTAAGTTCAAGGGTATTAACTTGTTCCAACAGTAATTGTCAGAATTTTGGTAAATGTGTGTCTGGCGTGTGTGAATGTGTGCCAGGATTTACCGGAGATTTATGTGAGATAGACATTCTGGAGTGTGAGACCAACCCTTGCATTCATGGTAGGTGTATAGAACCTAACGTCCCTAACACATACTATTGTGAGTGTGACAAGGGCTACACTGGGACGAACTGTGACGTGAGAGGTACGGGTACGACAAACAGCACAGGAATGCCAATGTGTCCGAACTGTTATTACAATGGGTCTTGCTACAGTAAACAAGTTAATCCAGTACAAAACCAATCTCCGGGATGTCAACCGCACAAATACGGTAATAATTGTAACGTCACGTGTATCCCCCAGAACACATGTGGAGGCGGCCATTACGAGTGCAACCCTACAACAGGTGAAAGGGACTGTCACGGAGGCTGGAGTGGGGATAATTGTACTGTCCGTAACGTGTCCAAATCATGCGATCCAGAGTGTCCGAACGTCCGCTGTAAAAATGACGGAACGTGTTTCAATGGAACTTGTTGTTGTCTGCCAAAATATACAGGGAAATATTGTGAAAGGGTAAAAATCTTCTGCGACAAGATGCCATGTAAAAACAACGGAATCTGTACGAACATGGAGGATGGGTATTCCTGTCAATGTCGTCAAGGTTATGGGGGCATAAATTGTGAAAATAAAATCACAACACATCCTTCTACGTTCTCCACACCATCGTCTTCCCCAACAGACAGGAGTAAGGCACCAACAAATCCCAAACCATCTACATCACAATCTACAGCAAAATCAACGACTACCAGCAAACCAACAACAACTACGTCAAAACCAACGAGCACAAGCCAACCAACCACACAGTCTACTTCAACAACGAGGTCAACAACTGCGCCTACAACGCCGAGGCCAACAACCACTGTAAAACCAACCACAAGTACAACTACCACTAAACCAACCACCACCACGGCTACCACGACAGACAGACCAACCACGACTGCAAAGCCACTCGTGACACACAATCTCCTTGTGAACGGGAAAATAAAGGACAAGGACATTTCTAAACTGGAGAAGTTATTGAATGATGTGCTGAAAAGTGAGTGTCTGGAAGTTGGAATAATTTACGCATGTTAAATAAATTGATGGATGAATTTTGAAAAAAAAATAATTAGAGAATTGTGCATTTTTGAAATTTAATTTTAATGAGCTGTCTTTATGAACCTTATAGATCTGATGAACAGTTCTTATTGCTAATTTCAAATTTTGCAGACGCATTATTAATCAATAAACGTATGAAGCTAAAGTAAGCATAACATAAAAAAATGAACATGATATTTAGCAAGTATGTATTAAGAAAACAAAATCAGATCTGACGACCGACTACAAAAACTAGCTTCATGTACACTCATCCTACACATTATTGCTCTTCATGTTTGTTTCATGCAGAGCCATTTGAAGGGTGAAAGCAGCTAGTTTTGTAGGCAGTCGTTCGATGTTATTTGTTCTATACTTACCTACTTCAAATGGATTTTTTTTTATCCTATTTATATATATATATGTGTCATCATTGCAGATCTGAATTGTACGAAAGGAGCCAAAATTGTCGACTTTCATCATTTAATCAACGACATTAGGTACGCTTTATACTGGTAATTTACCAAGAGCATTCTAGTTTTTATGCATTATGAAATTATTCAAGCGAGAATAATTGAAATATTTTCAGACAGGTATTTGTTAAAACTAACTTAAAAAGCACTACATGAGAATAGTTAATACTTTGTCGGGCTTGGACAGTTTCTCTCTTACCTGGCAATGATTTGCCAGTATGTCAATCCGTTATGCATTGTCCGTATATACAGTTAGTCGTGGGTGTTAATTTTGATATACTTGGTATAATGCAGGGAACAAGTCACCAGCGTTGATATTGCCTCAGAGTGTATCCATGGTAAGACACTGGACCCAAACATTGTGTCGATGTTGAACGGTTTACTAGGAAGAACACCGCCTTTCCGGAGTAGTGGTAATCACATATCGGGACAGCAGGTGAGCCAACTAAAGGACCTGGCCAAGAGCTATAGTCTTAACCTGATTGGCTACGTTTGTAATCAGAACGAGGACGCCATCAACAGGAAAATCGTGAACACTTGGATTACCACTTATCCCCGTAAGTCTATATATCAGTTTATTCTTGTAATAAACGTGATCTTACATATTGTTTATGCCATACAGAGTTATCTACCGTTTATATTATTTTGATATATATCTTCCATATCATCCCGTGATATCTGTAAGAGTTACCCGTCTTACATCTTTTTTCGTTTGATGTGTTTTCTTAAACATTAAGAATGAGCACCATGAATGTCTCATACTATTTTGAAAAAACACTGTACGATTTATTACGTAGGCATATTACAACCCCTCCCCATCATTTTCTTTTTATATTTTGATACAATATAACCACAAACGAAAGCATGTTTCAGACGTTATAGTAACAATCTTATTACATTGTGATAAGAATGTAAGAATGACACACACACATATAACGTAAAGAATTGATTTCTATTGCAGAAATACCGGACATAAAAGCCCTCATTGTCTTAAGAGATTATTTTGTAGGGGATTATGGGTAAGTTGCATTTTGTTGAATGTCATATGGTGTATTGATATTTCGACATTTGTCAAAATGATTTATAAAAGGATTGTCAATTGAGATGTATTGCACAATGACGAGTGATTTTAACAACATGCCTGTCATTCTTATATAAAAAGGATATTCCTCCTTATATATTACTAAAAAAATCATAATCTCACCGAAATAGGGAAATCTCATTTCAGGACACACGTGACAAAGCTGAAGTATTTTGTGACGTCACGATTTCAACTATTGGATCCCCGGATATCACCCTCCCCGACCACATCTGCTTTTGAGCTGGAATTTAACAAGGTGCCTGTGGTCAATAGTATATACTCTGGGCATGCACTGTACGGGTATACAGAGGGGATCCGACTTCCCGTCATTGATATGACGTCACCGGTAACATCACTCGTCAGTCCACTGGCTAAAGTATGGACGGATTTCTCAAAATGTAAGTGATTTCAACTGCTTTTAATGAGTTCCTACAATGATAAGTTTTACGACACCATCTAGATTTATGGTGTTTCAAAAAGGCATACCCTTTCAGGTTACAATCACTGCTAACATGTTAAACTCATACAGGTTGGAATGTTGCTTCTAGCTTTTTAATTGTCAATGTTTGCTAGTATTTTTTAAGTACTTCATATCTTTACTATTAGTGAAAAACTTATCAACTAGGGCTCGGTACAACAATAATTACGTTTCTAATATAAATATTAAAGAGGAGGTCTCTGTAACAAATACCCAGTATTGTTTCAGTAACCGTATATAGATACCTTTTAACCCAATTAATACACGTCGTTGAGTTAGGTGTATGCAGCTAAACACCACAAAAACATTTGTTACAGATTTATTTCTTATAAGAAAGAATATCATCTTAAATTCTACATTTTATGCTTTTACAAAACAAAATCCATTTACATTTGCTTACTGAAATGGACATATTCAAGCTATCTACAATCATATCCGAGAATAATGTATTTTACCCTGAATGTTCTTTACACATATAACTGAATTCAATATACTTATATGTTTATAGCGAATAAACAAACGCCGAGGAAAGTAAGCAGTGCAAATGTGGATATTGTCATGTCTGGTCGAGAGCCTTGCTTCTCCGGAAACCGGTAAGTAAAGATTATCGCCCTTTTCTAGCTATCATTGCTTCATAATGAATCGGTAGATACGCCTTTATCCTTTATGGGAAAGATCTTTGTCACTAAGGAATACATAAGTATGTCACTTTTGCTGTCAGGTTAGCAACCGTGCGTCTCGAGGAATTAGGCCATGTCTGGTCGGTAGCCATGCCCATCAAAGACTCAGTACAAATTATAATGTATACCCAATTACTCAATGACCCCATTGGGGTGTGATAGGGCATCTCAGCTCGATGTGGAAGACTTAACGAGTATTTGGCGTCTTCACAACCTTTTTTTCTGAAGGCTGAGATGCGTCAATTGGACTAATCTAACCAGGGGTTAGGGTTTGTGTTAATCCTAAATGGCGTGTTCTTTTTTATCTTACCTTTTGGTAGGAATTGTTAAAATTACGGCAAAGTATTTTTGACATGACGATATACAATGTTATAAACGGGGAACACCCTTGTTGCAACCCTAGATGGAACTTATAAAAGGTATCACCTGTTCGGATAAGATAGGTTGTCACGGCCAGAGAGGAGGATTCTTAATTTGTCAAACACGCGGCTTTCTCGAGTTTGGTCCGAATACCGATGCGTTTTGTACAGACGCCTTGACAAAGAAAGCGATTGATACTTTTTAATGTAGTATGTGTTAACGTGGTAACATTGTATGGTCTCATTTCCTTATTATTGATAAGCCGTGAACTTTAACAACCACCATACAACCTAGCTGACCATGGTTCATGCTGCAATGTGTATATCTAATAAAAGTTAACTGTAGACTAGACATATCTGAGTTAAGACATTGAACTCAACGCAGACCGAGTAAGCTGTATCTTTTCTCGTTGGAAAATAATTATGAAGCAAATTTAATGAAGTTATTTTAATCACTCTGGTTGGCCCGGATTTAGGTAGGTAGGCATATCAAAATACAGAAACTGAATTAAATGTAGTCATTTCTGAGTAAGGAGAATGAAACGTATATACATGTAGTAATATTTCATCACGGAAAAAAATCATGTAATATATGAGTAACGAGAATTCGTTCAATGTAAATATTTCTAAATAAGGAGATATCAGTGCAGGTACATTGTATATAGAAATTGCGGATAAACAGATATTCCTTGAAATATCTGAGTATGGAGAATAAATTTAATGTCAGGATAACTAAGAAGGTAAACTAATTAAATGTAAGATGATGTTATCGCTAATGTCTTTATTTATATGTCTGTGCAGCACGGATTTACAATCATCCGTGTACTTCCCCGTCCTATCAAACGGCAGTCTACTGAACATTGAACTGCGACATATACCGGATACGAGGGCGGTGTTTACAACAGCCTGTGTGACGTGTTTCCTGGAGAGACAGTTCTACGTCGACGTGTCCGGTCGGATCTTACTCCGAGACAGGGACGCCGTCTACCGGGTGATCAAAGACGCATGGAAAACTTCTCAAAATGGTACGAAGTTCAACAATGTGTCACTGAAATATATCCCCATTAATAAATACCAATCCCGTTACATAAAACTATACTGAATATATGTTATATATGAATCTTTTGTTGTAACGGTCAATTGGCAATTTACACTTTATTCATGTCCCGACTTTCAATGTAATTAATTTTTTTCCTTTATTTAATTGTTTAACGAAAAATTAGCGAAAGCTCTGTGGAAGACACTAACTAGAGAACAGTGGTATATATCACGATATATTATAATAAGGTTATTTCATTACACAACTTTTATAATCATTGATATTTCTTTCCACAGCTAACCAACTGATGTTTGCGGAAAAACAATATTTTCAAACTAATAATGGGTACGTAATTCAACGCATAAAAAGAACAAGTATACACTTCTTGGTTAGTCAAAAGTAACTGTGTATAAAACCTTAACATGACTAACAAAATGAAAATAGCTACAGGTTTATATTTATTGTACATATTATATATTGTGATTAACAACTTCAGTCCTAAAAGAAACTGGCCCAAAATAACAAAAGTGTAATGAAACCAACATTATTTTTCGTTTGTAACACTGAATTATAATTTTTCAATTGTTTTCATACATTAATATAAAAAACCCATTTTCTTTTCGAAAGATTTTTAACTACATGCTTATCATGGCGAACGATTACAAAATCGATTTATAAACAATATAATTATTTTCATACCTGTATCAAATAAATAAGTAAATAAATAAAATCGCTTCATTGCTTCAAGGTTATTATATCATTAGTAATATCACATAGAAACTAACTGTATTAGTGTCTTTGTAACAGTGTGCTGCCATTGTATGTAATGTGATGTATGTAACACAGGGACTTTGAGATATTATTATTTTGTGATGTTTGTAACACAGGGCCCTGGAGATTTCATTATTTATGTGATGTATGCAACACAGGGACCTTGTATTAGTGTTATTTATGCGATTTGTGTAACACAGGGACCTGGTAACACGATTATGGTATACCCATCCTTTGGACCCCTCTGACCGATACAGCACGTGGCCTCATCCCGACATCGGAGGACGATTGGACAACATCTCTCGAGGACTGGGTAACGTCAGACATACCCTAAACACACTACGGGTGGAGAGGCTGTACAGAATTGTGTTAGAGGATAACATTCCCCAGCGACGTATGTCAGAGGTCAAGCAGAAACTTCAGCAGGCTTGGGCGGATGCTAATAAACGTACGTAATCACAATCAAATATTGCATATCATGGTAATTTTATCGAACCTTTGGGTTAAATGATAAGAACTTACAGTAAAACCTCGATATAATGCCCCTCGTTTAATCTGCCACCTCACATACCGCCAACATATATCATTGTCCCTTTTATTCCTTTATATATTTCAATAATTCCATTTGCAAACCCCTTGATAACGCCAAATGTCCTCTAGATTAATGCTCGCAATATAATGAGGTTTTGCTGTATTTATGCATATGATACAGCATTTCTTCTTTCTTCTAGATTAATGTTGGCAGTATAACGAGGTTTTACTGTATTTATGCATACGATACAGCATTTCTCCTTCATTAATACCGGGATGAATATGTTTTCCTTTACCGATAATAAGGTACATGTTAAATATCAAATTCTTCCTTTCTGTGCTTTGATGGACACGCTTAGCGTTTTCCATTTTATTGTTGTTTTCGGATAAAAGGTTACAAGCTAATTTTAAATGTTGTATCTAGCGATAAGGTAGACACACGTTTTCTGGCACACCTTATGAGAGTGGTCATTCTCTTTCCGATGTCATTGTTCCGTGTTTTTTTTAATCTTCCGCCTTTAGTTGAAACTATCTTTTCGTTTTAGCACACTTCATCATTGCACCCAATGGTCTTGTAATCTTCTGTGCACATTCTCTAGTTCATAAATATCGCTACAGTTATTCGATCTACATTTACAAGAGTCTGAATCATTTATGTATGTTATACGATTTATTTCGTTTCAGATATAAACGCCAATAGTATGCAGCTAAACATTGTAGCATGGAGTTCGAATTATTATTCCATCCAAGGGTATGTTCCATACAAATGTATGTTAAATGATGAACGTTTTTCTTGTATATGATCAATAAATTAAATAAATAAATAAATAAATAAATAATTCCTTTTTACGTACTTAGCAGTGTATCAAATAAAAGTTTGCATATCGAAGAAATATTTTTTAAACGGTATTTCAAAATTTTGTTCTTGATATTTTCTTAAATAATATTATATTTCATGCTGTATAGAACGCCAGATCAATTATATCAGTGGTCGTCACAGTCTATTTGAAGTAGTGCTACATTAAATATTCTCTGACGCCCATTTATATATGTTTTCCGTTATACATAGCACGTGACATGTCCCTGAACTGCAGGTGTGCTAAGAGTGACGTAGAAGTATGAACTGGAGATTTTTTTTATTACAAATCACTCTCGCATTCTTTGGCGTTGTTTAAACACAATTTCCTGTTTATTTAGATAGGCAAGATTAGTACTGAAGCCTCATACGTTCTCGCATTGGTTGAAACGAAATTTGCTCTTTCCTAGAATTTGCAAAAGTGTAGGATTGATATATATATTATCATTTAATAATTTGATACTAAAATATGATGGTCTTGTGTTGGTTTATCAAAATCTCTTGGCATTATATAATTCAAGAGAAAACTGGTGTGGTTTAAAACATGGTATATGACCTAGATATTTTGATAAAGATGTTACTTTTTGTTTTCTTTGTAACAGTTCATACCGTGGATTTACATCTAATATATAGTTAATTCACAAAGGTAATCATATATATATATTCACGATAGTATCAATTACCTTATCCTTTATTCCATGTGACCAGGAACATTGTAACCATGATCGACTACAAAGTATCGGTTGCCAATGGTGACTCCGCGGAGGTGGCTGTGCAGGAACCAGCCAAAGCCAGTATGATAACGCTCCTGGGACAAGCGTCTCTCCGAGTCTGTTTATGTCAGGTTTACCAGCATCGAGATATCGGTGTTGTTGGTAACATAGGCACAGACGACCATCAGGCGATAGAACAAGCTATCTCTTCTGTCTGGGAGTCGAAAAATCCAGGTCAGAATCCAGAACCTTCCTTGTTTAAAATTTAAACAAATACAATGATTAGATCGCGGTTATTTAAACACTTTTTTGTGTACACTTACTTGATATTCACTTATTTTATGGAATGTTTTCATTAGATCTACTTTTATGAAGTAATAGTTCAAACATCCTCTTATTGATGAAAATGTCAAAACTTCAGCTTAAAAGTGCGTTCACAAGTTCAATTTAAATTTTTCCCTTTCAAAACTAATTTTCCAATATGTTATTTGTTAAGTTTCTTCATATTGTATTTCTAATGATTTTTTTATGTGCTATTATATTTATACAATGTTTCAGGATTGTCACTAGTTATATCTGGCCATGTGAAGGAAATGCTGGCGGGTTACAAATCAAAAGCAGGGTACGACATTCTTATATTATGTAGGACTTGTTATACTGAAGACCTACATTGTTACGTGACCATCATTATAGAAGCCATACTCCTGGAAGAACTATCATCTGTTTTGCCATTGTCCATTTAACTTAGTTTTGTATCTTTAGAGTTTTATGTTCCGATTTTTTTCAGTTCCTAAAACTAAAATGCACGTCTCTTAAAAGAAGTAACTGTAAGGTTTTAAGGTCTTCGTTTACAAAAAAAACAGATATCCTTTTTGTCTGATGCTCTATTTTTGCCATTCTTGACAAGGTGCAAAATAACTCTCCGACTGTTTAATTGAAATCTGTGGTAGCTGTTATTTTACAGTTAAATTTTCCCATTAAATGTCATCATTGCCTCTTTATAATAATCCTGGCAAATGTTGGCTTAGTGTTACTGTGAAGTTTCCCAGTAAATGTCGTCCTTATATTGTGCTGAAAAATTCCTGGTAAATGTTGGCTAAGTATTACTGTGAAGTTTCCCAGTAAATGTCGTCCTTATATTGTGCTGATATAATACTGGTAAATGTTGGCGAAGTGTTACTTTGCAGTTTCCCAGTAAATTTTGTCCTTATATTGTGCTGATATTATCCTGGTAAATGTTGGTTAAGTATTACTGTGAAGTTTCCCAGTAAATGTCGTCCTTATATCGTGCTGATATAATTCTGGTAAATGTTGGCTAAGTATAACTAAAGTTCACCAGTAAATGTTGTCCTTATATTGTGCTGATATAATCCTGGTAAATGTTGGCTAAGTATAACTGAGAGGTTTCCCAGTAAATGTCGTCCTTATATTGTGCTGATATATATATCCGGTACCTGTCGTCTATATTACAGTGATAAAGCAACAAAGGTTGTGTACTTCGTTTCTCCTTTCATCCACGGGACTCCTGTCGATGAGAATGACCTTGACATACCGAGTCTTGCAGACATAAAGACGCGCATGGAAGCTGTTCTTCCGGGTACAACTGTGGAAGAGCATCCGTTAACCAGGACAACAGCTGCCAAAGATACAGATGAGGTAATAACTTTCGTTCTGCTCTGTCTAGATACAGATGATTTGTACATAATAAAAATACATATGAAATAAAACAGCTATTCACCTATCATGCGGATCATATTGATACGTATTTGCGTTGAGGTTCATATCATTTTGCTTATATTGTACCTAAGAATAGTAATCGCTCCATCCTTAGTGATTCGTCTCTTACTGAAAGAAGAAGAAGATATACGTTATTTAATGAATCTTTCACTGATGGTGTGAACAATGATGATAGAGTTATCTTGGCGTAGATATTGGTTAACTCATACGAGAATACATTGACAACTTAAAGACAGGATAAGACGATTTTCATCATTTTGTCTGACATTATTTCAGAAACCATCCTGGCTTATTCCTGTTGCGGTGGCGTCCGGCGTTGTAGGGTTTTTACTAGTTATGGCTATATTAACAGCAATTATTAAACGTCATCGGTAAGATTTACACTCATAATCAGATTTTATTATTTGGACATGTCTGTAATGTTATCTAGTGAAACGTTCACCATGCTTTATTTAGGCAATATATACACTATATTGTGTATATTAAAATGCACTGATGTTAAATTTTGCACAGATTTTCTACCAATTGTCTTAATCATTGTAAATGTTCTTGGGATACGATCATTTCATGTTATCTCTTTCCAATGTACTGTCTGCCATAGTTGTCTCCCTTTGTTGGATTTATGAATACCATTGGCCGCTCTGTTAGCCAAAATCACGTTTTGCTTTAAGATGTGAACATATATAAATGGGTTAAATTATATATGGCTAACTTACTTTCCTTATTTATATTTCAAAATGAGTTTCTTGGACAAGTGCCTATAATATAGATTTAATTGAAATGGAATGAAGCACGGTATTTACATTTGCTCCGTTTCTGTTGCAGTCATAAGATGTCGAAGACGTTGAACCAGAACCCGGAGCGCGTTGAGGGTTATGACAAGGAGCACTTCTCTGAAGCTCCCGACCTTGACAACTCTCTTAACGTGGAGGATCCTCAGTGGATGGAAAACGAAAAACATAAGACATATATCGTGAACATGTGAAATACAGAGACATACATCATTCTTTGTAAACCTGTCACCTATTACATGTGATTCAAATGTGTTCAACACATGTCCGCTGTTTTTGTTGATAAAGCGTGGAGCAAACTAGCGCGGATGTGCACACACGTGTATATATGCTTACATATACATATCTGAAATGGAACATGCCAAGCAACGGATCGATACGCGAATAATAGGAGCGCTGTTAACAGTTTGGACAGTCAAGTCACTAACATAACCATTTCTTTTTGCAATTATTGAGAAGTCAAAGTAATGTGCAACTGCTATATTCATTTTTGACCTATCCTACGCTTATCATCCTGTTAACAAACAATTGTTGAGCATAGCTTTGATGCAGTGGCTGTCTGAGGTTAGAGGACTGATGTAGAACCGTTTATATGTACACCTGTCCGTCCAGAGAATCACACTTGACTATGATAGCAACTGAGGGTGACAAAGACACATTTAAAAGCGAAAGATTACATACACATGCAAGCTTTTAGATGTGAACAAGTGCCCTTAGATTTTAATTCAATGCAAATCTAGAACTTTTGTTGATTTAATTGATGACATTCCGAAGGTGTTTGTCCAGCTTCAAGGATATGTCTATAATTAGCACTTTATCTTGAATTCTTATGAATATATGATGCCGTAATACTTTGTCAGCTGTAAAAGAAAGCAACGAATGTTTAGCAAGTTATTTGCCAATAGTAATGCAAATATTTCTTTATTTTCTGTGAAATATTTAGGATTAGAATAAATTAAATAATATCGACTTAAATATGTTATGTGGTTTATATTTATATATAGTATTTTTTTATTTTTAAAGTACAAAGTTTTGACACTGCCGATATTGTCAAAGATTATGCTGTGCTTTTAATACATAATTCTGTTTTATATTGATTATATGCATATTTTAATCTATCATAGGTATTTATGTTAAACAAATATCTTAAGAGAACTTAAATGATATAAGCATAATTTTGTCTCTTATATTTCTGTTCAGATGGTATATAATATATATAAATATATTTATCTGTGATATTTAATTATAACATATAAAGATGAATAATTCTCTCTCGTTCATTTCAGCTCCTTGCTCTTATTAATAAAGAATAAAGGAAACAAAATATATTAAATGAAGACCATGTTAAGCAGTGTCATAAGGTCATCACATAAAATATGTTTATGTAACGTGTTGTATATCACTCCGGAAATGACGTCACAACCGAATAGGAACAATCAATGTGACGTCACATCATTGTGAAGTGGACGCAATTGTCATCGCTTCAGAGGAGGCCAAGTGCAAAATATTCGTTTCAGATCACAATTACTATAGTTTACTTTGTATTATATGGTATTTTTATTTTATTTTAAAACAATCGTTTATCCACAGAACGTACATTGTCATATAATCTCGCATCCTTCAAAACTGTTGAATAGCAATATTACAAACACTTAACATATTTTTGATATTATTTGAAAATATTATTGTCATAACGATTTGATGTTGTGATTAATAATGTGGGTATACATATATGTTTTTAATATTTTCAAATCATCATTTGGAAAATAGAAAGTTTTCCATCAAAGTTAGTATGCAGATCCATATTTTAGTATGGACAACATATTGGTAAGTCCTGCGCTAAGTATGTCTGCACCAAATCACATCAATGAACCACAGCTACAAAAATGTCGTCGAGTAAGCGAGGGATATACATTATACCAAACAGCCTGTTTTATATAAGTTTCCCAAAGAAAGAACAATAAAAGGAAAATATGACAAAGATAAAGCAAAATATATACCAAATATTGTCTCTATAGTTACCTTATATAATGTCTCTTATATATGTTTTCTGTCACACTCAAGATGGTTCATATTTGTGTTAAGGTATACTAAGGGTGGATACGTGAGATATTACTGCGTGACGAACGATAACTCTTTAAACCTCACAGAGATAATATTCTAAGACGTTTAATCCTTCTTTTGGTGACTATTGTATATACATGTATAAGATTATGTAAGATATTTGAAGAAGCTTTATTTTGAGATAAAACGTTTCTCTTGAATTTGCTTTGTGTTTATTCTAACGGATCATCACAACAACACGGTATTGCTCGTTCAAAGGACAACATATTTTTTTTTTTTTTTATTAAAATTGAGATGTGTTAACAGTACAAATCAGTGAAACAAAAGAGAAAACGGAATGTCAAAAGTAAGCACAGAAATAGAAACAGATATAAATTCAGTCTCCAAAATTATACACACGCCTTAAGAATTTATTTGCCTTTTGAGAGCAACTTTTGTCCGTTTGAATGGATTCTGAAATCATCACACTTTGCCATATTTCTTTTTCTGTTTTACCGCTGTCATTAGATCAATACTTCAATATATAGTGAACATAGAATGCATATAAATATAGCATTGCGGCAATAATTAAGATTAAATTCGAATTCACGGTCGATAGTAAGTAGACACCAACAGGAAGTAACACAAAACAAAACAGGTCATGATTGGCTCCTGTAAACAACGAAGGTGAAATCGTGTGTCTCTGAAGGACAAGCAAAATCACGTGTTCCTGCGGAGTAAACGAAATCACGTGTCCCTGTATAGTTAGCGAAATCACGTGTTCCTGTATAGTTAGCGAAATCACGTGTCCCTGTATAGTAAGCGAAATCACGTGTCCCTGTATAGTAAACGAAATCACATGTTCCTGTAAAGTAAGCGAAACCACGTGTTCCTGTAGAGTAAGCGAAATCACGTGTTTCTGTAGAGTAAGCGAAAGCACGTGTTCCTGTAGAGTAAACGAAATCACGTGTTCCTGCAGAGAAGGCGATATCACATGTTTCTGCAGGGCAAGCGCCAAACCTGTCACCCTGCACTAGGTAATTAAGGGAAAATATTGCTATGTTTGGGTCTGTTATTGTTTTTGATTTTAGTGAGTTTTTTGTTTAACATGTAAATGTCCCAATACTATATCAAGAATATAGTAGTTTTAATTCTATATCAAATTATTGATAGACAAATGGGTTGTTTATATGCGTGTATCTGTGTGTACGTGTAGCTGTATGTGTACGTTTATACATGTATGTTTACATATGTATACGGGTATTACATATGACAACAGATACACATGAACTCTCCCGTTATGTCGATAAAGTAGATAATATGAGGACATATACGCACAGGTACAGATCTGATTAAGGTCTCTGTTACCCTGATAGCGGTTTATCTCTAGAGACACACAGGGGTTCAAGTCCGCACACCAATGGTGCTTAGTGGACATCGGTATCACACAGGATATCAGCTGAATCATGAAGGTTTGTAAAACATTCTACATTGAAAACTTCTAATCGAATGACCCGAATTTAGTAGAATACGTAGTTACTTACATGATATATAACACGGTCTGTAGAGAAATGATGACGTTTTTAAACATGACATACTTTTATGGTATCAAACATGGCCTATCATATCACCAGATGATTTAACGCATTTGTTCTATTTTTATGTTTAATTATTCTAATGCATTTCACAAGTAAGAATCAAGTATTTTCATCAAAGTTCTACAGTGATAACACGTTATAATGTAAGAGAGTGCCGAAGTTAAAACTGTGTAAATAACAGTATTGTTATTACTGTACATAATTCGTGTGTTAGTTTGTAATAAAACGATAAAAAATGTAATACATCATAACTATATATAGTGTCATATAGAAGTATAAAAATAAACATAATTAACTACAGTTGTCGGATCGCACAATGTTACACGATGTGTGAACGCTGTATGCGATAACAATCGTGATTGGTGTAAATTGTATCACATATAACTCTACAAAGTGTTATACGTAATAACTATCCGGAGACATATCTAACTAAACAAAGTATAATGCGTAGTGTCACAAAAATAATTAGCATTACATATAACTGTTCATAATGATTGTTTATTGTGCAATATATAAAAGATCTCTTTTATTATAATAGACCAATTAATGTTTCTGTTTTTTTTCCCATTTTTAACAACCCAATTAATACCTGTATGGTCTGCAATTATACCGAAACGTTATTTCTGTCGTTGTACATCGATGGAAACAAGCAGTTATAACATGATTAGTAAATAAATAAGCCACTTATCCGGTAGTCCCTGTAATCTAGCCACCAGTGATCAGTTAATCATGTACCCAGCAACCACTAACGGTGATATCCCTGTATCCCAGCCACTAGTAGACTGGTTAATCCCGAACCCAACAATCACTAGCAGCGCTATCCCTGTATCCCAGCCAGCAGTGAACGGTTATTTTCTATAATGCAGGGAATACAATTCCGGTTATCCTTTAGATTAAGTAACCATTGTATATATGTGTTCGTGTGGCATGTACAAATTAAATGATGTTACGTTAAGAATTACATTGGTAATTGCTTATCTTTTCTGTATGTACATGTTAAGAATCATCATAATTTTTCAACTAATAGTCATGCACCATATTCAATCCCGACTATGTAAACATGAAACATGAAGGTGATTGTTCTAAGTTATCTATGTGATGGTGTGTCAATAACCATCCAATGTTTACACAACACGTCTTTTATCTATTCAAAACCTGATATATATATATATAAACACATTTACAAATGTTGAAGGCAATTGACAATAGGGGCATAACTGGCTAATATTATTATTATCAATGCTTAACGACCCATCAAACACATGATAGGTCATTAGGGCCAACAAATGGGCTGAAAGCCTTGTTGGTGGGCATGTCTTTATTTTTATATATTTATGTGGGAATCCTAACTTTTTGTGATGGTTACATTTTAAGTAATTAATGTCGAGTGTTTTTGTGGGGAAGCTACATTTTATACGATCATTAGATAAAAGTCATGTCCGTAAAACAATGCTATTTTTATCGTTGTGGGGTTCATGTTTACAAGGCTGTGTAATTTTGTAGATAGCCTAAATAATTATGGTAGATGTTCAATCATTAATCAGCTGGATGCTAATTTGGATACCTTATATTTGAAGTATTTTCGAGTATGATTATATTTCTGTTTACTATCTGATGTTTCATTATTCTAACTTATTTGTCATTACATTAAGTGGTTCAAAAAAGTCCTTTGGAAAATTTCACCAATATGTGTTTTGAAATAATTGAACAATATCCTTTTGGAAAATATTTAGGAATATAATTTTGGACACGTTTCAACAATATGCTTAAAATATCTTTCAGTCATAAAAATTTGAAAACGTTTCTATCATGTACTTTTGGATACGATTCAACAATATAATTTTGGAAACACTATAACAAATAGCATTTTATTAACTACAGCGCTGGGACTCGATCTTTGAAAGTGAACAGAAATAAGTATCAATGGAAATTTATATTTCTCAAGATGAAGAAACAGCCGTGTTGTTGACGAAGACGTTTAATCAAAAGATACAAGTATATTGTCAGCTGTAATTCTGAGTATTAACATCGTATATACAGTTCATCTGCAGAGTTGGTCAGTGCCAATAATCAACACAATAAAAATGACAACTAGAATCAAGTCTTTCAGTTGACCCTTGGAATTTAGCAAGTTAAGAAATCAAATAACATTTTTGGAAATTAAGAGGTTTAAAAATTAGCTAAGTTTTTCAAACCCAAGAATCAGAACAAACGTAGAATCAAAAACAAGCTCTCTCTCAAGGATGAAAAAGAACAATGCAATTATTCGGCGTTAATTTACGCTGTCGCAAAAGACAGGTTCTATGTTGATGAAGGTAATTCTGTAATAAATGTGTATGTTATAATTTTCCTTTTACAGGTCCTAGTGTTGATATGTTTCTGTGGTATGATGCGGCATGTTACATCTCAATGTTTTCCAACCCCAAACGTCACTCCAGGACCAAATGGTGAGTTTCCTTAAAATCTACCTTTATTACAGCTCACGTTTAAATCTAAGAATATTCATAATACAGGTAACATATACTGCTAACCGATGTAATAAGAAGAAATTCCATGAAATTATCTTTTCGTTGACATATTTGTGTTTATATGAATTACAATCTCCAACACTTAGTGCTCATATTGTGGTACTGGTATGTTCTTTAATATCGCATTTTATCCCTGATATTAATAGTATGTATGGTTTGGAGTTCAGAGAGGAAGCAAATACTGAAATGGTTTCTCTACATTACCCCTGTGCATGTCTGTGTTTACGCCTCTTTTGAGGAGCGAACCAGTTCGTATACTGCTTCCTGGACTGCAGTACCAAGAAGCTATAATGTCGTCTAAGTTTCAGTTTCACTTATCAAACAACGGAGAACACCCTCAAAACAATAGACATAGTTTGTTTTGGAATTCAGGGATTCAAAACCTCTGGTAAAATATGTTTTTAGAAGAGGAACTACCGCAAGTCCTGCCTATAATTTATCTTTTCGTAACGGTATAATACTCTGGCATGACTGAAGCGTCAAACAAATAGATAAGATAAAAAAATCTACGACCAGATCTTTTGAAACGTTTGGTTTCTTTCATGTCTATGAGGATAATCCATATAATATTTTATTTTTATAAAAAGCGCTGACTCAGATTGTCCATGTTCAATGTTAAGTAATGAACGATATACGAGGTTTACATGAATACCCCAGAAAAGTACAAAGAGTATAAGACCAGGTGTTCCGAAAGAGTCAGTGTCTTTGCTTCAACGACCACACCGATCCAAGTTATGTCACGTCCTCAAAGTTAGAACCTGAAGGGTGGCAACAAACAAGACAAAAGTATGAGCTAATGTCTTCATCAACTTAAATCTCTCGAAATGAATGATTTGTCAGTAAGTCGTCTACGTTGATCGACATGGTAAAGGGAGGTAATCTATGAATTTTGATTTGCTTAAATAATTAAAATGTTTTTTTTTTATTATTAAATTAAAATATTTCTTCACAAAGTGTTTTAAGATAGAAAACACCAGTTACGATACCATATCATGTTATTGCAGATCCCCAATTACCAACGTTGCCCTCAGAATTTCAAACACGTGTAGAGGCTAACATCCAAGACAAGGGATTCACGGTGACGGCTGAGGAGTATTTCAGTACTTTAGATAAAAGAGCTACAGTGAAACTCATTCGAGACGGGGATATCACTACACTTCTGTTTGACTACGCAAACAATCAGCTTTTCTACGTTAAAGGTATTTGTTAAGCTTTTCGGATTTTTTTCTTCGAAAACAGTGAGCTATTTTGTTATGTCAAACTTATAAATAATTCATTTGTTTGACTCCTCCAATTATAAGATGTTCTTTGTTAAATGTATATTCTAGTAATATTGTAACAAACTATGAAGAGAAAAAAGCCTTGATTAAGTCATGTATTGTTAACACAGGACCTCATGTTTTGATGAAAAATGGAACACAAAACCATAATTCCTACCTTAAATCGATAAAACTAGGTTAAAATATGAATGGTGACCACTGAGAAAATAAAGGAGAATGCGACCAGGTGTTCCAAAAGGATAAGCGTCTTCTTCTTTATCGATGAAACCCGCCATTTAAATCTAGGTCAAATCCAAGTAATATTACGTCCTCACACCGAGGACGCAGGCAGCGACAACAAGGCATATTCATGAGATAATCAAAAACATTAACCTTCATATTTGGTAGGAAAACTATACCTGTTAATATCACTACGGAAACTGTCACCTACATACTATGACTGCTGAAATCAATACTACAAAGTATCTTTAAATGAGATATCGACAAAGTATAGATATATACCCAAATCATCAAGAGTCTTTGCAAACAAATGTTAAGTTTAATATAGTTTTATATATCAACAAATCAAACAGGAAGTGGCTTTCTGGAGATAAAGCTTGAGCTGCCATCGTTGTCAAAATTACATTCTTCTATTTATCATGGTGATAGATTTATTCATTGTTTTTATTTTTAAATAAGAAAACAACAAATAAATAATTAATAAAATTAATAAAATGTGTTTGTTACCTTCCACTGAAATCTTTTTACATTACCAAGCTTGTTCTTCTGTTTCTTTTTAAACTTTAAGAAACACTTGGTTTCAGATAATAAATGCCAGATTGGCAATCTGTCGTCAGACATCAATACCATGCTGTTTGGAGATGATATGATTAAAGGAATACCGCACATAGTGACGACGAATGCAGCGTTACATTTCCTTAAATCAAGCGGTCAGGTGGGTATGCATACATAGACACCACAAAGGCCGCCTTGCATGTTTTTCAATCCAGCGGTCAGATGCATATATTTTACCGAACATAGTCACCATTTAAGCAACCTAGTAGATTAGAAGGACGTTATGGGTATAAAGGCAAGTCCAGTTGATCCGTGAGCTTGCGTATGAGGTATAATCAAATGCTTTGTGCCTTTGCCTTGTGCGTAGGAGGGCTAATCAAGTGTTTCTTGAGTGTGCTTTGGAGGGCTAATTAAGTGTTATTACGAGTATGCGTATGAGGTTTAATCAAGTATGAAGGAAGGGGGGGGGGGCTTATCAAGTGTTTTTGAGGGATGAGGGGCTAATCTGTATGTGCGTGTGGGGGTGGGGAAGGGTGTGGGTGGGGGTATCTATAGTATGTCCATGTCAGTAGATTCGAGGGTATGTGGTAGATATGGTAACACTATGGCTATGTGGCAGATTTGTGGGTATGTGGTAGATTTGTGGCTACGTGGTAGATTTGTGGGTATGTGGTAGATTTGTGGGTATGTGGTAGATTTGTGGGTATGTATACGTAGACCAATACAGTGGTTAGGTTCTGTGTATCATGGTCAATGTGATATCATATCTAACTTTTTGCGGGTTTGTTTTGACAGGTATACAAGGGTCAAGCCATGGTGCGGGGTATAACAACTGACCACTGGCAGACATGTCTTCAGTGGCCGAAACTTAACTCCACCTTCGTTCTAGATTACTACTTTACAGGTAACTTTTTTGTCATTAAATAAAGTATAGCTGTATCTTGTGTGTGCATATACAATCAATTTAACAGCTGTTAAATTAAAAAAAATTAAACCCACTTTTTTGCGCATTGCTTTTCCATTCTTTACCTGACTAATGCATTGACTTGTCCCCGCCGCTTTTTTTCCCTTTCTTTACCCGTTTTATTTCCGTGTTTGTTGATATATGGTAATTAAATATGACATTGGTGTATGTTTTATAAAACACCAACCATGAAATAACAGTAAACATGAGCTGTTTAACCAACTTATTGAGAGTACGTTCCACATGTTGAATGTTACCACCAGGCCTTGATATGACTGTCACATTCCTTCTTGTAAATAAATAACTGAAGTTGACAACAGCTTTTGTATATCTGATTCAAATAGTTTTATCTAAATACATATACAATGTTTGGTGTTGCTTGTTTCTTCAACTTTTTTTGCCTATGGACAGCGTCGACATGGAGTGATCCTGTAGCATTTCCTCAAATCCCCGTCAGAGCTGTAACTGCCGGTATTCAGACACTATCTACTGGTCAGGCGGTCCAGTTTAACCACACGTACGAATATTTTGACTTCCGTCCTGAGATCATGGAAGACGATGTCATATTTGAGGTACGTATCGACAACGTTTCCCTCGAGAAAGTTAATACTGAACAAATCAAAATGTTCATACATTCACAATGAGGTATGGAACAATATCATTTTTAAATATTTACTTGCATAAATCAATCAAAACTCGTGTAAGTGAATGCATAAGAAAGTATGTCGGTATTCAAAACAACTTCATGTTGCAATTTTGTTACGAACACTTGCGAGTGATATTTTATTTCAACAATAAGACAGATATTCGACGATGTTATGTATTTTGATACACATATTGCTATTTCCGTAATATTTAGAACGAATTTTAATATAAGATACGAATGATTGAACAACACCTTTATAAAAATCGTGTATTTCTTTAACGAAACCATTTTGATTGTGAGTCTTTAACAATCTGTGACAGAAAACAAATTGTTAAGAAACATTCGTTGAAAGAACTCTTGTCTTTTACAGACCCCGCCCGGCGTCATTTGTTTTGGGCGAGTGAGCACGAAACCCATTCCTCAACTATCTACCAAGTACCACTACCGTTCTGAGATCATCACCTCCGTACAGGATAGCATCGTCTCAACAGACGTAAGCAGTTCTCTTTACATGATTCCCCGTTTCAAAACAGGGTATTCTTTGGAACGAGTTGATTGTGAGAGTACGCGTTATTTAGACATCTTTTCATATCACAAAATACTTCGGAAACGTTTGTAAAATGATATAATGAACCTTTGATATGAAAAGGATCGGCGCAAAGCGCTCTCGTAAAACTATAAAATGTTCCAAACGTCAAAGCATTTGAAAGCACCGCACCTTAATGTTGTGATGTGAAATGTTTCACGAGAATGATCGGAGTAAGGATACTTAGTTCTCCCATAAAAAACCAATGGGTTTCCTCACTCCCGAGTCGTTGGATAAACCTGCTAGGAGTTGGTAAGTAGTTTTGGTTACCCGCTAGTGGTTAACACCCTGGACGTTATTTCATTGACCAGTTATCTAATTATCGCGTCAAGTAACAGTGATTTGTGACGTCATACTCCATTGTGACGTCATACTCCATTGTGACGTCATACTCCAATGCGACGACATGGTTCTTGGCAATTGTTTCCCCGGTCGGAAACAAGAGTATTGTATTCCAAAGAGAAAATAGGACTTTCTAGATATAATATATGAACGTGTTGGGAGAGAAAAGATCTCCAATTTTGTGATGGTTGATTATCATGTTTATTTAATTCTCGTAAGTAGGTTTCTGTTTCGTTATACAATTTGAAAATTAATCATAACCAAACATCACTCTTTTTGGAATAAATTTATAAAATTTATTACAGAATAACAATAAAGCGTATTTCCAAATGTGATAAAAGGCACTCTATATTTGGTGAACAAAAATTAAAATACGCTATTCCTAAAAATGTACCCGCTATAAGGCGAAAACAAATGAATCAGAATAAGTTTAGATTTTTCAGTTTGGATTGTACATTGTTATACCAGTAAATGTAAGATATGCACATCAGATGTAGTGTAGAAATGGTTTGTGTTTACTTTTTTGGAAATTTCAGATCTAGATCTTCCTCATACTTATCTTTTTCAATAGATTATGCATTTTGAATTGTTACACGAGAAATATGAGAATAAATCGGTTTATTGAACTGACAGATATTGGAATATTGGGAACCTACAAGGGTTTATCAGACCGGACCTATAATCACAGATAGGAGGAGGAAAGTTGATGAGCTGACAGATATTGAGTACTACCTAGTGGTTGGGTTGGGGGCCTACCTAAACTAAATGGTTCTACTTCCTCTCTCTTGGATCCATTTTATCTAAATAGATTGAAAAGTTTGAGTCCGTTATGTGAAGAAACTCTATATCATTGGTTTCGTTTTACCTACTATGATTTATAATAAACAGAGGTTGATATATACCTTATATTGCAATCAAACGCATCTGTTACTAGTTATTAAGTTTTAAATATTTGTCATTTGTAAATTAAATAAGCAAGCTGGGATTCACAGGTCTGGTTTTTTTTCTTCTAAACCCACACTGAATAAGGTGCAAAACCTTTTTTTAATCTAGTTTATAATTTTAGAGAAGTATGGTGTGTTCAAGATTTACAACAAACACAAAGTAGTAGAGTAGAACGATTCGTTTTGGGTTTGTAACATTTGGACATTGTCTTATTTTTAAGCACTATTGGCGGCCTTCAATTATGATCGTATTATGCGATTTACAAACGATATTCGAAAAAAAATATTAGAAGCAATTGTTTTTTAAGGATTTCACGCTTAATGAAAGTTTATTTCTTGTCTGGTGCGTAATATGTTCAAATGTTCTTGTCAGTATATTAGTTCATTCATTCTTTTTTGTTTGAATTCAGGATAAACCCCTGGTACAATATATTTTCGCGTTACCTTTGATTCTAATCCATAGAATGACGATACTTATTAACCCTTTCACCTTAACTACAAGGACATAAATTGTGTAGTTTTCTTTGTTTATAACCAGGTGTGGTATGACGATATTTATAAACTCTTTCTCCTTAACTATTAAACAGAAGTTCTTTATTTTGTCTTCGTTACTCACCAGGTGTGGTATGGCGATGATTTTAAACTTTTCTCTTCAGCTATTAAACATAAGATATGTATTTTTGCTTCGTTAATCACCAGGTGTGGTATGACGATGATTAGAAACTCGTTCTCCTTAACTATTAAACATGAGTTGTGTATTTTGGTTTTGTTATTCACCAGGTATGCTATGACGATGCTTATAAACTTGTTTTTCTTAACTATTAAACATAAGTTCTTTATTTTGTCTTCGTTTCTCACCAGGTGTGGTATGGTGATGATTTTAAACTTTTCTCTTCATCTATTAAACATAAGATATGTATTTTTGCTTCGTTAATCACCAGGAGTGGTATGACGATATTTATAAACTTGTTCTCCTTAACTATTAAACATGAGTTGTGTATTTTGGTTTTGTTATTCACCAGGTATGGTATGACGATGCTTATAAACTTGTTTTTCTTAACTATTAAACATAAGTTCTTTATTTTGTCTTCGTTACTCACCAGGTGTGATATGGCGATGATTTTAAACTCTTTCTCCTTAACTATTAAACATAAGTTGTGTATTTTGTCTTTGTTAATCACCAGGTGTGGTATGACGATATTTATAAACTTGTTCTCCTTAACTATGAAACATAAGTTGTGTATTTTGTCTTTGTTATTCACCAGGTGTGGTATGACGATGCTTATAAACTTGTTTTTCTTTACTATTAAACATAAGTTCTTTATTTTGTCTTCGTTACTCACCAGGTGTGATATGGCGATGATTTTAAACCTTTCTCTTCAGCTATAAAACATAATATGTGTTTTTTGCTTCGTTAATCACCAGGTGTGGTATGACGATGATTAGAAACTCGTTCTCCTTAACTATTAAACATAAGTTGTGTATTTTTTCTTTGTTAATCACCAGGTGTGGTATGACGATATTTATAAACTTGTTCTCCTTAACTATTTAGCATAAGTTGTGTATTTTGTCTTTGTTATTCACCAGTTTTGGTATGACGATGCTTATAAACTTGTTTTCCTTAAATATTAAACATAAGTTCTTTATTTTGTCTTCGTTACTCACCAGGTGTGATATGAAGATTATTATAAACTCTTTCGCCTTAACTATTAAACATAAGTTGTGTATTTTGTCTTCGTTACTCACCAGGTGTGATATGGCGATGATTTTAAACCTTTCTTTTCAGCTATTAAACATAAGTTGTGTATTTTTTCTTTGTTAATCACCAGGTGTGATATGGCGATGCTTATAAACTTGTTTTCCTTAACTATTAAACATAAGTTGTGTATTTTGTCTTTGTTAATCACCAGGTGTGGTATGACGATATTTATAAACTTGTTCTCCTTAACTATTAAACATAAGTTGTGTATTTTGTCTTTGTTATTCACCAGGTGTGGTATGACGATATTTATAAACTTGTTCTCCTTAACTATTAAACATAAGTTGTGTATTTTGTCTTTGTTACTCACCAGGTGTGATATGACGATGATTATAAACTCTTTCGCCTTAACTATTAAACATAAGTTGTGTATTTTGTCTTCGTTACTCACCAGGTGTGATATGGCGATTATTTTAAACTTTTTCTTTTAAGCTATTAAACATAATATGTGTATTTTTTCTTTGTTACTCACTAGGTGTGGTATGACGATGATTACAAATTAGTTCGTTATGACTATAAAAATTTGAGCCCGATACCGCCTACCTATACCTTGAACCCACTGTCAGAAGTCCATGATTTCAACACGGGTACGTAGAGTGACACCCCTGAAACAACATCATATACCTTTATTATGCATACAAGTACACAACAGCAACACATGAAGATCAGGCCAGATCCTGTAAACACAACGTTTATTTCCCTCACGTTTCATATTAACACTCATTTAAAATTCATTTTTTCTTTATAAAGAGGGTAAAAAAGTTATTAGTGTTTACACAAATATAAAGCTTCCGTATGCTTTTGTAGCATGAAGTAACATTTGTGGACGGTGTGCTTGTAAAGCAAATGTTGTAGATTTAACAGAGCATGATCTAGGTACGCAACAATTATTTCTCTCTTTGATGGTAACCCACATCCAACAGGTATGTAGAAAAAGTCACATAACACAACCACGCATGTGCTTATTTGTGACTAATGCTAACTAGCTCGGTGTGTATACGTACTCTGTTATCTTTATCAGACAAATCGTTCTTAAATTTTGTCTGAGGAAGGTGACAGTGTACGTACCGTACTAGTTATTGAACCTCATTACAACTATATATTGACAAAAAATAAAACAAAAATATAACTAGCCGACGACTTACGATGTATTACAAAAGTATCCACACATTATGTATGAAGAAGTAAAATTAGAACGACGATGATGATAACAGTCGTTACCATTTTCCATCTCATACCATAAATCTATTAAATAACACCACAAAAGTGTCTTTTATCTTTGCATCATCATTTATACAGGCCTCAGGTACATCCGGGATCAGGTGACCGGAAACTGTACAATCCTACCAATTGGCAACACATCCTTTGACTCTTTTGAAGCCCAGGGTTCGTTTTCTGCAAATAATAGTTATGTAGTACACATGAAAAATCCGATGCAGCTCTTCTATCTGGATAATTCATATACCTATGTTGGTATGGTAAGTTTTTGTAATCTTCATTTTTTTTAAATGAACCTGTCTGTCCTACACGATTTCACTGGTTGATATATTAATATGTTCCATTATTGTTTTCTTTTAGCTCACTTGGCCCAAATAATAATAATTACCAATTATCACAGGGTGATGATATTTCGCAATTGGCATGCTTGAATATAAAGTGCTACCAAATTTGTTCAAAATAATAACCTTGACCCACTTTCAAGGTATTTGGGTCAAAGAATTAAAAACCTTTAAACAAATCGTTCTAAATAACCAAAAAGCCCAGGGTTATGCTTTTGGTGATTGATGTAAATTAATTTTGATATCAACAGAGAAAGGTCGATGGAGTTTGATGTAGTACATTTATAATTACCACAGAGAAGATCCGAGTGTTATATATGATATAATTATGATTACCACAGAGACGATCCGAGTGTTATATATGATATATTTATGATTACCGCAGAGAGGATCCGAGTGTTATATATGATATATTTATGATTACCACAGAGAAATTTCTGAGTATTATAGATGATATATTTATGATTACCACAGAGAAGATCTGAGTGTTATATATGATATATTTATGATTACCACAGAGAAGATCCGAGTGTTTTATATGATACATTTATGATTACCAAAGAGAAGATCCGAGTGTTTTATATGATACATTTAGGATTACCAAAGAGAAGATCCGAGTGTTTTATATGATACATTTATGATTACCAAAGAGAAGATCCGAGTGTTATATATGATATATTTATGATTACCAAAGAGAAGATCCGAGTGATATGGATAATATATTTTTGATTACCAGAGAGAAAATTGGAGTGTTATATATGATATATCTATGATATCCACAGAGAAAAGCCCGTGGAGTTGTATGTAATGTGTTCTCAACATTCCGTACCGACTACCTTTATGCTGGACAGAAAACCAATGCTACGTTTGAATATTACTTTCTGTCGGTGAGTATATATCATCATATTATATTTTTATTTTTTAAAATTAAATTTAAAGTAGATAGATATGACCGAGTATGATCATGATGGATCTTTAACCTTTAATGGTTATCATCCCGAAGCATCCCTTAAGACAATATGTCGTGTTGTTATTACAGGATGTGTATACAGAACATCCCGACGATGGAGATACCGACCCTCATGACATTCCCTACATGCTACTGGTCAATGTTGTGTCGGTAGGTATAGCTTTTATTTTCTCTGTTTGGGATGAATTTAAAAAGAGACAATTATCTGGTAAGAATATACATGTGATGTACAAATAATCTATAGGTAGCAGTCCATAGATAGATTGTGTTCTTGTACACGTATTAATGTTTTGGAAGCATTACGATTCTCACTGAAACAGATATTCGACAAAAGTTTATTATGTACAATTTTGAATTTGTATATAAGGTCTGGATGTGAGTTATGTACATGTAATTGCTTTTGTAATAAAACAGGAAATGAAGAAAAATCCAAAAGCATCCTAGGTATAAAAAAGTAGGATTTGTATATTTTGTTAATATAAATATATCCTAAAATATTGCATCAAACACTGTAATGTTATTGATATTGTAGTTTGGAGAGGCACTTCCAGACTTCACGATAACATACAACTTCCTAGACTTTGACAAGGGTCATCCGGATATGTCTGTGTTTGACGTCACCGCGTGTTACTCCAACCAGGCCAGCCTCCAGTTCAAGGTCAGATTCCCAGGTAGGAACTACCTCTGTTGTCTAAGTTATGGTATATCCTGTTCCCGGTTAGATTCCTTTGTACAAAGTAAAATTCGGTTCAATGTCATACTTCTTAATATTTGTTAATATATATGTATGACGAATACTGATACTTGATCGAACATTTTGAACAGTATTATTTAAAGGCGATTCTAGATGCCCATGTACATTGTATGTATATATATATATATATATATTCATGTCATACAATGTTTAAAAAAACCCCAAAAAAACCCCACGTTTATCCTATGAAAGATAAGATTCCATGAAATATAATGATATTCAATTCAGAAAATCTTCCTTGCTATAAAGCGGCTTATCGAAACATTAAAGAATAATATCAAAATGAACGAAAACAAAAAATAAAATGGCGACAGTATGTTTAAGTTTTTCTCTCTCTTTTTTCTCTCCAAAACCACAGGTGCATACAAACCCTATACAGACCTACAGATTCGACAAGGGGCGCACAACATATTTGCACTCAATGCAAACGTGTCCAACATCCGGATACAGAACGTTCAACTTGAGAACGACAACTCCAATGTTTACGTTTCGGCCACAATGCTGGACAGATCGCCGCCATCTTGTACGTGTTATAATATTCAACCTATGCACTGATTCTCCCTTAGTTTGCTGTTTCAGTTTGTTGACGATGAGGTACCTTGTCGTTGTTTAGTAACTCTATGGTTTATGTTTATGTTGTCGTTGTTTAATAACGCTATGGTTTATGTTTATGTTGTCGTTGTATAATAACGCTATGGTTTATGTTGTCGTTGTATCGTAACGCTATGGTTTATGTTTATGTTGTCGTTGTATAGTAACGCTACGGTTTATGTTTATATTGTCGTTGTATAGTAACGCTATGGTTTATGTTTATGTTGTCTTTGTATAGTAACTCTATGGTTTATATTATGGTTGTATAGTAACGCTATGGTTTATGGTTATGTTGTCGTTGTATAGTAACTCATTGGTTTATGTTGTCGTTGTATAGTATCGTTATGGTTTATGTTGTCGTTCTATAGTAACGCTTTGGTTTATGTTGTCGTTGTATAGTAACGCTTTGGTTTATGTTGTCGTTGTATAGTAACTCTATGGTTTATATTATGGTTGTATAGTAACGCTATGGTTTATGTCTGGTGTTTACGTTGTATATTTTGTCCGTTTCGGTTAACGATCTGGGCTCAGTTGTTCAAAAGGTGATTAGCTTAATCAGTGATTAAAGTTTAGTGTTTTATTGTGTATCTCAAAATGCAACCATTTCCAGATTGCAAATATGTTAATATAGTAAAAATAAATGCAAGAAAACTTGTTTATTGACCAAATTTACAGAGGTTGAAAACTGTTGTTTTCAGTAATTCGCCTGATCACCTTTTGAGCATCTGGGCCCTGATCTACTACGTTGTCATCGTGTATTGACATTGTAGTATACACGTGTTGAGTCACGTTTTTCATATCGGAAAACTTTAGACATGGAATGTCAATCTTTGATATTAATACCACTGGTGAGTCCTATATGGTATGTTAAATTCGTTTATTCATCTCTGCATCAACTTGCCAAATGTTGCGCTCACTTGGCCCGATAGCTGATTGCGTCCGTCCGTCCTCAACATTTCCATTAAACGACTTTTCCTGAAGAACCAAGAGACTGAAAGTCTAAATATTTGGCTAGTACTAGTACTTTCCTCTGAAAAGGTCAAATGTTTCAAATATATCAAAAACTTTTTCTGAAAAACCAAAAGGCCTAGAATCATGATGTCTGGGTGGTGTCTTCACGGGTTGGGGCCTTATAGACTTTTCGAATGAAAATGACCATGGCCAACTCTGAAGGTGTCAGGGTCAGAAATGTCCAAAACTTTAAACAACTTAATCTACAGAACACTGAAAATGCCTAGAATCAAGATATCGGCCTGGTTAGAGACTAACACATTTTGCAAAGGTAAAATGACCTTACCCACTTTAAAAGTCACAGGGGTCAAAAATGTCGTCGAAAACATCCTTATCTAAAGAACTGGAAGGCCTAGAATCCTGGCCTCAATGTTCCTGGGATTGAATCTGACAAAGTTTGCAAAGTAAAATGACATCATCGATTTACTCCTTCGTTCATAACATGATAACATATAGCCGTTTACAAATTGCTAGGATTGAACAGACAAATTCAGTAATGGTCATGAAGAGATGCTACTAGAAATATAGCAAAGGTTCCGCCTCACCCTTTGGTACTGAAATGAATTGAGATCCCTACCCTATAACCATGTATTTAATTTGACGGTATGGAGAAACCAATAAATTCATGTCCGCAGTGTCATCACTGCCCCGATGAACTCAGTCCTTGGTATAGTTTATATTTTTTGCACTATTTGATTAAAGTATTCAGTAGTCAACAGGCTTTAAGTTAAAACAGAAAATTCCATGTCAACGATTAAAGCCTCTTGTTCTACTCTGGAATTTCGGTTTACCTTTTGCAATAAACAGCGAATGTGTCTTTCCTCTGACACCGTGGTACGTCCATTACTGGACTAAAACAGCAAATTTGAAATAACGCAAAGAAAAGTATTCATCGTTTTGATATTATAGAAACATAAACATTTTGTAAGTTATTGTATTTTTTCTTTCATACATTCATTTTGCAAGCTATTTTTTTAAAAAGTATTCAAATTAGTGAATGAGTAGACTTATTTTTACAGCTCAGTTTACATTGGTGGCGCAGAAGTCAATCGAGCGCCATGGAGACCAGACGTACGGATACGTGGCTAATGTCAAGGACTGCGCTCGGTACTGTATCAACAATGTCAACTTCGTGTGTAACAGTTACGAGTGGTGTAGTGGCGACACCGATAACAACTGTCGACTCAGCAAACGCCACATCGGGGACGGATCTGTCCTGCACGAGAGCACGTGCGATCACTATTCTAGTAAGTATTGCATTTCATTTTAAATATGGAGCGGATTCAATGGTTTCCTTCAATCATAAAAACTGAACTTTACGACTGTTTACAACTAAATCGTGGAATCCCTTCTTAGCTTAGTATGCAACATAACATGCGTTGCGTCCTTAGTTAAACGCAGTGATACGATACACTTAAATACTACTCTTAAACATGAACAGGAAAATTGTAGATGGTGAAACAAGAAACACGGGTATATGACAATGTATCATGGGAAATGCAAAAGACAGAATAATGCATAAGGCTGTGAACAAAATTATTCAAAAATCTTTATACTGATTATGATTATTTTTTCAGTTACAAATTAAGGTTCAGTACCGATTCAACTTCATTGAGTGTAGACATCACTGTTGACTACAGCATTGAGTGTATGGCATCACTGTTGACTACAGCATTGAGTGTATGGCATCACTATTGACTACAGCATTTAGTGTAGACATCACTGTTGACTACAGCATTGAGTGTAGACATCACTGTTGACTACAGCATTGAGTGTAGACATCACTGTTGACTACATCATTGAGTGAAGACATCACTGTTGACTACAGCATTGAGTGTATGGCATCACTGTTGACTACAGCATTAAGTGTATGGCATCACTGTTGACTACAGCATTTAGTGTAGACATCACTGTTGACTACAGCATTGAGTGTAGACATCACTGTTTACTACATCATTGAGTGTGGACATCACTGTTGACTACAGCATTGAGCGTAAACATCACTGTTGACTACAGCATTGAGTGTAGACATCACTGTTGACTACACTCAATGCTGTAGTCAAGAGTGATGTTTACACTCAATGCTGTACACAACAGTGATGGCATACACTCAATACTTTAGTCAACAGTGATGCCATAAACTCAATGATGTAGTGAACAGTGATGCCATAAACTCAATGATGTAGTAAACAGGGATGTCTACACTTAACGCTGTAGTCAACAGTCATGTCTACACTCAATACTGAAGTCAACAGTGATGCCCACACTCAATGATGTAGTAAACAGTGTTGACTACAGCATTGAGTGTAGACATCACTGTTGACTACAGCATTAAGTGTATGGCATCACTGTTGACTACAGTATTGAGTGTATGACATCACTGTTGACTACATCATTGAGTGTAGACATCACTGTTGACTACAGCATTGAGTGTAGACATCACTGTTGGCTACAGCATTGAGTGTAGACATCACTGTTGACTACAGTATTGGGTGTAGACATCACTGTTGACTACAGCATTAGGTGTAGACATCACTGTTGACTACAGCATTGAGTGGAGACATCACTGTTGACTACATCATTGAGTGTAGACATCACTGTTGACTTCAACATTGAGTGTAGACATCACTGTTGACTACATCATTGAGTGTATGGAATCACTGTTGACTACAGCATTGAGTGTATGGCATCACTTTTGACTACAGCATTGAGTGTAGACATCACTGTTGACAACAGCATTGAGTGTAGACATCACTGTTGACTACTGCATTGAGTGTAGACATCACGGTTGACTACATCATTGAGTGTAGACATCACTGTTGACTTCAACATTGAGTGTAGACATCACTGTTGACTACAGCATTGCGTGAAGGCATTACTGGTAACTACAGCATTGAGTGTATGGCATCACTGGTGACTACATCATTGAGTGGATGGCATCACTGTTGACTACAGCATTGAGTGTATGGCATCACTTTTGACTACAGCATTGAGTGTAGACATCACTGTTGACAACAGCATTGAGTGTAGACATCACTGTTGACTACAACATTGAGTGTAGACATCCCTGTTGACTACAGCATTGCGTGAAGGCATCACTGCGAACTACAGCATTGAGTGTATGGCATCACTGGTGACTACATCATTGAGTGGATGGCATCACTGTTGACTACAGCATTGAGTGTATGGCATCACTTTTGACTACAGCATTGAGTGTAGACATCACTGTTTACTACAGCATTAAGTGTATGGCATCACTGTTGACTACAGAATTGAGTGTAGACATCACTGTTGACTACAGCATTGAGTGAAGGCATCACTGCTAACTACAGCATTGAGTGTATGGCATCACTGGTGACTACATCATTGAGTGTATGGCATCACTGTTGACTACAGCATTGAGTGTAGACATCACTGTTGACTACAGCATTGAGTATATGACATCACTGTTGACTACAACATTGAGTGAAGACATCACTGTTGACTACAGCATTAGGTGTAGACATCACTGTTGACTACAGTATTGAGTGTATGACATCACTGTTGACTACAGCATTGAGTGTAAACATCACTGTTGACTACAGCACTGAGTGTATAGCATCACTGTTGAGTCTTAATCTCTAACTGGGTGTCTACTGGAGAAAGTTGTTATGTAATCCGAACATAGGTGTTCACTAGAATACCTTATCCCTACATGGATGTTCAGTAAGGTAAAGATGTTACTTAATCCCAACTTGACTAAATGTGTTTCCCATTCCCCTCATGAGTGGCCATAAGAGTATTGTTATTTAATCCCCAAATGTGTGGCCACTGGAGTAAAATTGTTACTTAATCCCCAGATCGGTGGCCACTGGAGTAAATGTGTTACTTAATCCCCAGATAGGTGGCCACTGGAGTAAATGTGTTACTTAATCCCCAGATAAGTGGCCGCTGGAGTAAAATTGTTACTTAATCCCCAGATAAGTGGCCACTGGAGTAAAATTGTTACTTAATCCCCAGATCGGTGGCCATTGGAGTAAAGTTGTTACTTTATTCACAGATAGGTGGCCGCTGGAGTAAATTTGTTACTTAATCCCCAGATAAGTGGCCACTAGAGTAAAATTGTTACTTAATCCCCAGATCGGTGGCCGCTGGAGAAAATGTGTTACTTAATCCCCAGATCGGTGGCCACTGGAGTAAATGTGTTACTTAATCCCCAGATCGGTGGCCACTGGAGTAAAGTTGTTACTTTATCCCCAGAAAGCTGGCCGCTGGAGTAAATTTGTTACTTAATCACCAGATAGGTGGCCATTGGAGTAAATGTGTTACTTAATCCCCAGATAGGTGGCCACTGGAGTAAAGTTGTTACTCAATCCCCAGATCGGTGGCCACTGGAGTAAAGTTGTTACTTAATCCCCAGATAGGTGGCCACTGGAGTAAATTTGTTACTTAATCACCAGATAGGTGGCCGCTGGAGTAAAGTTGTTACTCAATCCCCAGATCGGTGGCCACTGGAGTAAAGTTGTTACTTAATCCCCAGATAGGTGGCCACTGGAGTAAATTTGTTACTTAATCACCAGATAGGTGGCCGCTGGAGTAAAGTTGTTACTCAATCCCCAGATCGGTGGCCACTGGAGTAAAGTTGTTACTTAATCCCCAGATAGGTGGCCACTGGAGTAAATTTGTTACTTAATCACCAGATAGGTGGCCACTGAAGTAAAGTTGTTACTTAATCCCAAGAAAGCTGGCCGCTGGAGTAAAGTTGTTACTTTATACCCAAATCGGTGGCCGCTGGAGTAAAGTTGTTACTTTATACCCAAATCGGTGGCCACTGGAGTAAAGTTGTTACTTTATCCCCACATGGGTGGCCGCTGGAGTAATACAAAAAAATATCACATATTACTGGTTGAGTATTATTTAATGTATCACATGCCTCAAATGTTTTTATTCTTGTAATAACAGAAACATATTATTAGTATCAAATACCTTACATGTTACATTCTGTGCTCATAAAACTTTCATAATCGTACTTATTACTTGTTTAACTAAAAGAATCGTATGCCGTTCATGCCATGTGTTGTGTCAGAAATACTCCAACAATGTCACTAACAGAATCACATGACTAACATCTTACTTGCTTTAGTCACAGTAGCATACTCGTACTAAATCACATACGTAGCTAACATGTAAACATTCATGTTATTCGTGCTGACAGGAACGGTAACAGGCCCGATGGTTCAGGAAATTGATGTTTTTAGAGCTTACAATAACCTGCGACAGGCTGTGTATAATAACATGCTGCAGATACCAGCTTATGAGGCTGACCTGACGGTGAGTACAGATACCAGACAACTAGACAGACATGACGGGGTTAAAATATATCAGACAAATAAACGGACGTGCAATAACAAGGGATATAAGAAAACTAGACAGACATTGAAGTCAATATAGATATCAGAAAACTAGACAGACATTACAGAGAGAAATGATATCAGACAACTAGACAGACATAACAGAGAGAAATGATAGCAGACAACTAGACAGACATAACAGAGAGAAATAATATCAGACAACTAGACAGACATAACAGAGAGAGATAATATCAGACAACTAGACAGACATAACAGAGAGAAATGATAGCAGACAACTAGACAGACATAACAGAGAGAAATAATATCAGACAACTAGACAGACATAACAGAGAGAGATAATATCAGACAACTAGACAGACATAACAGAGAAAAATGATATCAGACAACTAGACAGACATAACAGAGAAAAATGATATCAGACAACTAGACAGACATAACATAGAGAAATGATATCAGACAACTAGACAGACATAACAGAGAGAAGTGATATCAGACAACTAGACAGACATAACAGAGAGAAGTGATATCAGACAACTAGACAGACATAACAGAGAAAAATGATATCAGACAACTAGACAGACATAACATAGAGAAATGATATCAGACAACTAGACAGACATAACAGAGAGAAGTGATATCAGACAACTAGACAGACATAACAGAGAGAGATAATATCAGACAACTAGACAGACATAACAGAGAGAAGTGATATCAGACAACTAGACAGACATAACAGAGAAAAATGATATCAGACAACTAGACAGACATAACAGAGAGAGATAATATCAGACAACTAGACAGACATAACAGAGAGAAATGATATCAGACAACTAGACAGACATGACGTTGAGAAAAGATACAAGACATCTAGTCAGACATAATGGTGAAACAGCTGTCAGACAACTATGACAGCTGAAACGGAAATCAGACAACAAGACAAAAATTACAATGAGACGGATATCAGACAACTAGTTAAGGATTAACTTGAATATATTTTTCATGTTATTATGATATAACACAAATAAACAGAGTGTACTCTTAATAAACGTTTTTTTTGTGTTTTAGCTCCATAATATAAAAAACATATTCAAGTCAATCCTTATAATTTAATCTACAATACACAATCCCTGTGGAAATCCACTTTTATTGATGGACTTGTGTCTCTTAGAAATTATTACGCCATTGAATCAGCCAATCAAAAGCGACGTTACAAATGGCGAAGTAATTTTTTTACGTTATGGGTCGATAACATGATTTTTTAAGGCAATGAAAATGCTTGTTACAAGCAGGATTAAATTATTCAGACATAACTATTTTAACAGATATCAGACAACTAATCAGATATAGTCTAGTCAGACAGCAGACATGAACTGTTATAACACAACAAGCCACACACGGCTTTGAGCATTGTAATAACACAACAAGGCAGACATGACTCTGAGCACTAGGCAGATCTGAACGTGAGTGAATTTATAAATCAGACTACGAGGAAGACATGACGGTCAGTATAGAGATCTTAGCCATGCGTTTTTATGATACTTTTTTTATTTAAGTTAAAAAATACTTCTTTCTACAAGTATTTTTTTTCATTTCAACAAATTTTATTGACAAAGTTGATACAAGTCAATTGGATGGAATAACAGGCAAAGCCTATATAAATTCTCTCCAGCGGTTGCTAAATTAACGGATTCTATTATTTTTATTTGATTTAATTAATACATCAATTTTGAAATGAAAATTATATATTTTTTTATTAAAGGGATGTAACTCCTTCTTAATTAACGTAACTGAAATACAAATACATTCACACTTCTCACATCACACACAAAACACTTCCACAGGTTTTATTTATTTTTATAACATTTTACAATTGTATATAAGCTATATAGCTATCAAATCACACAGATATTGGCAGACATTGACCAAAAGTCCATGTGCAAATATATGCACACGGTTATTGTAGTTTAATATGAAAATAGATAGCTAGTCTATGTGTAATTCAATGTATAAGATGGAAACTGTAAAACAAGACAGATTGAACAAATCTTACAACAAACAACAACAAACAAACATGCTCAACTTAAAACTCCTATGTCCGTAGAAGAATAACATTTATAGAAAAGTAGGTAAAGTTACTTATTTGTGGAGTATAATTGGAATAGGAATAGTAAAGTATAAAAGTATAAAGTATAAGGTCATGGCTGGTTAGATCATATAGAGATTAAAACGCCTAGATTTACCAATAAATAACTGTACATCATTAAGTAACTGTCTGTTTGTTAGTCCATCACAATCAGGACAGCCTTGTAGAAAAATGTTTGTATCAATATGGTTATGATTTCCATAATTATCAACAGAAGTAAATAAAGTAAGTCTGAGATCATTATACAATGGACATTCAAGAAAGTAATGGAAAACTGTTTCATATTCAAAAGAGCAAGCACAAGAGGGACAGTCAGTTAAATGGTCATTGAATAAATCAAAATTTAAATTGCTACAGAAGTTTCTAAGTTGACAAAGAATAATATTGGCCCGTCTATCACCTTCAGTTTTAAAAATTAAGGTTGATTCATTATCGATAATAATATCTTTATTCAGTTTGTGTTTAAAGGTTGCAAGAGTTGGGGAGTTTAAGAGATCATTATCAGTAGTGTTAGTTGTGCGGTACATTAGAGGGAGGAAACTGTCAAAATAATTATTCGTTCTGCATATTGGTGGATTAAACAGTCTTGTTTGTCTGAGGAAATAGGGATTATTGTTTTGATTGTTAATGAAAGGATTTAAGACATCTTGTAAGTATTGAGGTGACAGCCCATGCATTATTTTATACATCATTATGAAACATGTTAGCACTTCTTATTTTATTCTATTATAGACACCTATAACAGTTTACTACATACTGACAGTGTTTTTCAAATTAATAGTTAATGATGGACAACAATTTTCGAACTGACAGGACTCTTATAATAAAAAAAAATGTCAAGATATTCAGAATATGGGGCTGGGATAGAGAAACCAGTACTTAATGGACTGATGATGATTTGAACCGTTTAGATGGGTGCCTTGTGGGGAGTTCTCTATGAGCAGCTGCTCGCTCCAACGTTCTTCCTGTGGGGGTTAGGTTGTTTGTGTCTCAATTGTTCCTATACTAAGTGTTGATGCTAGGTTGGTTTGTCTTTTCTTTTAAATTCTGTCAGTAAATTTTTATTGATACTTCACTATTCCAGTGATGAATTTTGCATATAGAAATATCGGCCTGATATACATAGTGTTGATATTGCAATGAAATTCATATCAAACAAATATCTAATTTACAGACCACTTACTACAATGCAGTAGAAATTGAAATTATTTTTGGTAAGTATTTCACCGTATATTCATCTTATAAAAAGTAAAGTTAAAAATGTCCCTTAATTAAAATTATGCAGATATGAAAACGTATGAAAAAAACGTTGTTATGATATCAAAAATCTGATAAAAAATATGTCTCGATATATTAAGACTGGAATAGAATGCTTTGTTAAAACACAAAAGAATCAATTTAATAAATCACCAGACTAACTTTGGTTTTGTATTGTTAGATTAAAGTACAAAAATAAAGACTTAGAAAATATTAAGGGAGTTACGCAAATCAATAAAGCATTTTCTGAATGTTATTAACACAAAACTGAGCTGTTTCTTCGGGATCACGTTGTAATTTGTCATAACGCTTCATTTCACCAATCATAGGATGGTTATCCTCGGATCCTTTTCCCGCAGTGGATAGCCAGTTCTCCTACCTCCTGGAAATCGTTGTCCCGGATGTTCAGATGGCCTACGAAGCACGCGTACGTGGCATGTCCTTATTGTATAACACACAACTAAATCATTTACTATAAGTTATTGCCAAACATTTTAGCTAATAACTGTAATATTTGAAGTTCAGTGTCACAGTTGACAACCGGAAATTTACAAGCAAAACCGGTGACCCAAAACAGAAACGCCCCCAGACATGTTGCCCCTGTGAAGATCCGCACACAGACATGGAAATAAATCAAAAGTATACATTTTTCAAAAGTTAAATACCTGAACATTTCATTTATCTAAAAATCTGTCATCAGTTTCTTATTAAACTCCTTCAGTGATCCAGTAATTAGCCGGAACGTATCTTAGATAGGAACTATAAACGTATGAAACACTTGCTGATGGGCTGATTTAGTTGTGTGAGTCCTTAAGATACAAGGCGGTAGACTCTGCTAGTATGTTTCTTAGTCCTCGAGGTTGGCCGTAACTTTAATGGCCACACTAATTAAATGTGGGTAGTTAGTTGCATGGTTCCTGAACAGTGGCGTAGCAAAGCATTTTTGGGAGTGTATGCTTACAGGGGGTCGAGCGTCTGATGCGCATACGGCCGGAGGAGGGATGGGTATGGGAGGGGGAATTCCCCCTCCTATAGCTTGAAAAAATAGATTTCTACTAGGCCCTAGAAGCAATCTCTAGTATTCTGGAAAATCCTTTTAGTCTGATTATTAAGAAGTAAAACACTACTTTTTATATGAATAATATTACTTCACTAACTAGTTTTTGATTTAGAATTCTACATAAACCTTTGAGATTTTTCAATGTTTGAATAAGACTAAAATTTTGAAGAAGATTTATTTCTATTTTATTCTTTCCTTTTTACGATTGATACAGACGATCCATATTAATCATTAAAAAAGAAATTAATAAATACTTATACAATGTACATGATTAAAAATATCTTCAAATATTTAGTGGTTGCTTGAGCATAGAAGCATACATGTATGCTACGGCACTACTGAAATACACAATTTACTCACCTTTTTATTTTGAAATTGACCAGTACTCCTCTAAATTAAAACAAAAATAGAATTAAGGGTTTTACGCCTATACTTTCCTATTTCAGCCGTAGCTTACACGAATTTCGAACTCCACATTTTTTTGTCCCAAGTATCCTTAAAGGCGAAACAACTGTTTGATGCAGTGTAAATTCATTTGTTTTTCATATCTATTACAGAATACTTAAAGGTGCATTCACCTGTATGGTTTTGAAGTTCATATTTGGTTTTGTTCCTCGGTTACAATACCAATAGCAGCTTGTTGAGCTCTGTAGTCAACAATAATCAAGATTTTCAAACCTTTCGCCTCATGACTCGCGGTTTTAAGAAGAAGTTCCATTAATTTAACATCATAACATCACATGTGTGACTCATATGAATCTTGCTGTGTTGTATTACAGATTTGGTACGACTACAATTACAAACTAGTGCGTTACGACATGGCTACTTCGCCGCCTGGCGGGAAATTCAAAACAGGAAATCCAATGTCGTATATAAACGATTTTAACACAGGTGAGACCTCTTGTAAAAAAAAAAAGCACTGAAAAGTCAACAAAACAGTTATTCGAGCTCTGAATCAATAAACATAGAAATAATATAAACAAAGGAAACGTTAATGGACTACAAAACATCGTTATTTCATATATATTTACAATTTCGTTAAATAGCTTTCTTATATTGTCATCCTTCAACGTATTGACAGGTCTTGCCTACACAATTGACAGGACGTTTGGAAACTGTAGCATCACTCCTGTAGCCAGCAGCACGTTCGATTCCAACCCTAACAGGAAGGATGCTCTGAAGAATGGTGCGTACGTCGTACAGATGAAAAATCCGCTGGACTTCTTTGATGTCAACAACGTGTATAAATATTCGGGACAGGTAGATATAACCATAGTTTATAGATTATCACGCTGTGTATTCAGAATTTGTCGTGAGAACAATCATCGCGAGCACGTGGATAAAAACTCGAGTCCATCTGCGGTGTCCTCTCGATTTTATCCACGTGCTAGCGATGATTGTTCTCACGACAAACCCTGAATCCTGCGGTGGCCTCTCGATTTTATCCACGTGCGCCAATTCATGAAAATACTGTGTGATAAACTGTTAATCATCTATATACTACCAATGATAATTAATTTATCATGGTATAAAGTAGAATAAAGATTATACAAATACTTCTTGTTGATGAGTTAGCGGTTTTATGTTACACATGAATTATAATTCTTGTTATTGAGTGATGTTAACTTATTTTTCAATTGATTGCATATTCAGTATATTGCAATTGATTTTATATTTTGTCGATTGCATATTGATGATATTATAAATTGATTATATTTTGTTCAATTGAATATTCATGATAATGATATTGATATTTGTAATGTTTCGATTGCATACTCATTAAATTATAAAAAAAAGTGTATATTGTTTTTATTTTATGATAATAAGGTGTATATTAATAAAATTGTTTGCAGATTTGATTAGTAGCCTTCTTTTTGAAAATGATCGAAATCTAATTTATTTTCATTTTGGTCTTTTAGAAAACCATTCGAGGAATTCTGTGTATAATTTTTGAGACTATCACTGATGAATTCAAACTACAGGGCGTCTCAACAAAGTTTACCAGTCGTCTCCAGTTCTTCTTCGCCTACGTATGTATACAACGATTACCAATACTGTAATAACACAATAAGTGAACACATTTCTATCCAAAGTTTTTGTAATACATAAATGTAGTGAAAAAAGTTAAGTGAATTCATTTGCTGTTTTTGGAGGTGTTATATTTTCTCATTACGCTGTAAAATCTTCAAACAACATTAAGGTTAGATTTAAAAAGCTGTTTTGCTTTTATAATTATTAATTGCGATGTAATATTTCATACGATTTTTATCCAATAAAAAGAATATGATATTGTAATCAAATGCATTACAATATTCTATTTTGCAGTTAAACGACTATATATCATTACGGCCTTTATTGGTCACTTATTCTATCGTAATTCGAATACCCCTTTTTTGATTTGAATAATATGTTTTGGAGTTCATTTGTCGTTGCCATGGTCACCTTTAATGACTCTCAACAAACAGAAACACAATGTGATGTTTTACAAAATGTAATTTAATATTCAGCTTTTTTTTCTTATTCATGAAAAACTCAACTAGTTACAACGGTAATCCTATCTATCAAACACAACAATTCATAATCGGGAAAATTTAGTATTTTAGGATTATAATTTTTCTAAATATGGAGGTCAAAGAAGGCCCAAGTCATACATAGTCCTATTAAATATGTAATATATTATTTAAAATAATATATGATATAAAAAATGATATGACTATTTATATGCGTCCTCGTATGCAATGCTTTTTGGCATTAAAATGAAAATTCCGTTCAAAATAAACAAATACGATTTAACTCTTTAAATTGATGCATCAGTTATGCAATTGAAATGTTATATAGTTCATAATTTTGAAATGCAATGCCATAAAACATTCCTTTTTTTGAATTTAACACAATTAATTTCATCACTTTGAAATAAATTTGTGATGTAATTCTATTCGGTTGTAATGAAAGGTAATAATAATAATAAATAATAATAATAATATACAACATTTATATAGCGCCCTATATAATTTGTAAAATTACTCTAAGGCGCTTTACAAAAAACGGATAATAGTAATGGTTATAATTGTGAAAACAGACAACAAAGGCTTGCAATCACTTTCATACATTTAACAAGCAATGTGCACATAATTGAACAAATAAAAGGGTGGTATTTACATGACGTCTTTGCAAAGATTCTAAAATGCAGACGTGAAGAGGTGAGTTTTTATGTCCCTCTTGAACTTGGCCAGGGTATTTGACTTCCTAATAGCAGATGGTAAGCTATTCCATAACATAGCCGAAACCCTCCCAAAGCATCTGTTTCCGTAGGTCACAGTACGAGATTTTGGGACACACAACAAAGATTCTGACTCCGACCGCAGTGATCTTGACGGCTGATACAGGGTAACAAGCTCATGTAGGTACTGAGGAGCTGTTCCATTCATTGCCTTGTATGTGTATACCAGAATTTTGTACTGCGACCTGTATCGTACAGGTAACCAGTGCAACGAATAAAGCGCAGGTGTGATGTGCTCTCTCTTTCGAGTACGAGTAACTAGCCGTGCTGCAGTGTTCTGGACCCTCTGCAGACGACTAGTTAGTTTGTTAGATAAACCACAGAGCAGGGCGTTACCATAATTCAACTGAGAGGTAACAAGTGAATGCACCAAAATCTTGCATGCATCTGCAGTTAGAAACTGCCGAATACAGCCGATGTTCCTGATCTGGTAGTAACAGGATTTGGCAATAGCGTTCACTTGTTTCTCCATGTTCAGAGAACTGTCAAAGTATACCCCTAGGTTTTTAACAGCTGGAACAGCCTCGATATTTCTGGCACCAACCTTGAGCTGGAGAGCCATTGTTTGCTGACACTTTGGGGAAAAGACGATTAGTTCCGTCTTTTCTTGATTAAGTTTAAGCATGTTGGCGTTCATCCAGATACTGATATCTGTCAGACAAGCTTCCAGACTCTCTGAGACTGTATTACAACTGTCCTGTGGTTTTATGACCATGTACATTTGTGTGTCATCGACATAGCAACGATAGCGAAGGCTATGGCGACAACAAATCTCTCCAATCGGTTTGGAGTACATACAATATTTTCGTGGTCCTAACACCGACCCTTGAGGAACCCCGAAATCTAGTACTTTGTCATGTGAGGTGGCAGATCCGATGGCAACACACTATCGTCGTTCACTCAGGTATGACTGTATCCAATATATTGCGGTATCAGTCACTCCATAAGAGTATTTCAGACGTCNGAACCTTTGACTCAACCAATGATTTGTTCATGATTGCGGTAATCAAAGGAAGCAGTGCTTCAAGACATTGCTTTAATAGGTCTGTAGGCAGTGGATCAAGCTCCGAGGTCATGATAATGTTGCGCAACTCGTCCTGGGTTGTTGGTGAGAGCTTTGTCAATGGTTCACCATCAAATGCAATGTAATATAACATTTTATTTCATAAATGAATATGAAATAATTGGTCAATTTGCAATGAAATGAATTATGACTTTTATTGATGTTTGTTTGTGTGTGTGTGTGTGTGTGTGTGTGTGTGTGTGTGGTTTTCTAGTCAATATGACCTGGTGTTAAGTAAATATAACGATATGTTCAGCTACTATAACGATATGTTTAGCCAATATATCAATGTGTTTAGCTAACATTACAACGTATTCAACCAATATTAAAATAGTATTTAGTATGAAAGTATCAAATGCATGATCTTACAAACATATTCTTTGCTGCTCAATAAAATATATTAGCAGAACAAAGGGAGGTAATGTATCAGAATTATTACCTGTACTTCGCAGGACACCTGGAAGACGACACCATCTGGCAGCAATATCCCGGTACAATCTCAGCCAATACGAATGGACGTCTCGTCAGAGGAAGTAAGTATCGCAGCCGTTTGTAAACGACTTCCTTATAAGTAACGATATTCGAGCAGAATGAACCTACCTTACCATAACAATCCGGCTACCTGGCACATCCCAATATCTTTATTTTTCATTGTGGAAGCACTTTCCTCAATATCCATCTTATAAGCAACGATGTTCGAGCAGAATGTAGTTGATGTAATAAATAGCGTAAACCTACCTTACCATAACAGTCCGGCTAGCTGGCACATCCCAATATCATTGTTTTATTGCGTAAGCACTAGTTCTCACATAGCTTCTAATATGAGCAATGTTTTGATTTGAATTGACATCGCTTATTGAATAATTCAAAACCGAAGTGATATTCGGAGCAGGCTCTTGAATATCAAATGATCTTTGATATGCAGTCAGTGTAGGTTGGGGACGTAGGCAGGTGACTATCAAGAAAAGGAAACTTCACGATCGGAAAACCCTGCTTAGTGGTAAGTCAGTACTGACCTTGATTCCAGGTTCAGGAGGGTATATACGGTCGATGTGTATATAAACTTCTTGCTACCTAACGATCGAAAGCACACCGTAGACACTGAAAGTGAAATTGATGAACTTGACAAGGTTTGTATTACCAGTTCTGGTTAGTTTTTAAATAAATTTAAACGCATATAAAAACAAAAACAAATAGACCAAGAAAAGCAGGATGCAGTGTGTTACCAGAGGAATGCCTACAGTCTGCTGGAAACTTTGAATCGAACTCAACCAGGATATTGTCAACAGAAGGTTCATCCTCAGCATCATTTTATTTCTTTTGTCCCAAATGCACCAAATTATTGTACAGCAATATATTTATATCGACTCATGATATAAGAGAACAAAGCATGTGCCTTCAGTTCGGTATGATGTATAGTAGTCTAAATAATAAAAGAGCCATTAGTTCTGATAGAAGAAACATTTCTAAGGTAAAATATTTCAGACTTATCAAAAGAAATTGTTATTTTTTTTAATCAACATGCCATTGAGTCTCCTTCTGGAATAGAAAGCGTCACAGTGCGACTGTAACCCTGAAATAATGGTATATACTTAGAGTGTTAGAGAGAAGTTTGGATGATTGCTGCATACCATTACGTTCATTGGATAACCTAGATAATACTTAAATGTAAATTTTCACATACATGACCTTATTTGTAATGTGTAAATAATAAAAACATTTCTCGTTACAGATCGGTTTATTCCTCACCTACAACTTTTTCGACTTTAACTTACAAGATCCAGATCTGACCAATTTTGATATCACCCCTTGCTTCGGAGGAACAGAGAAACGAGAGTTCCTAATACGATTTCCTGGTAAGATTGTTAAATGACGCTCTGGTGGTGTGTGTTCATTGCACACTTGGGCACTTCATTGTCACATGAAACAGTTAAAACATACTATCTTGTAGAGATGTATAATTTGATAATAATATATCGTAGCGTTGAATGTATGAAAACTTAAAACTGACAGGGCATGTTATTAAAAGATTTCAATTGAGATTTATTTAAAAATACAATCAATGTTTTTCTGGTTTAGAGATCTCCACCATTTCTTCCTTGTTGTTATTGTTGTTACTTATGGCTTACTGAACACACTTCTATAAAATGCCATCGGTCTTTCTTGTGCATAGAACTGCATCAACACACGAAAACTGTATTATGAACTCTTAGTCTTAGTAGTGTAGATTTCCACTTTTCCTATATAAATGATATCTTTGATGAGTTCCATTTCAAATTTATTCAACTGATCAAAATGTTGGTAAAATATCGTGCGTGAAAGTGTTCTATATATATACTAGTATATATAGTAAAGTAGTGTCACCTTGTGCACATATTTAACAAATGATAACCGGTTTGACAGCTAATGCGCTTTTTATACCCAGCGAGACCCATACTCGCGATCAAACAAGCAAAAAAATAATGTCGGCACTTCCTCAGAAACGATTGTCGGAATATACGGGGAAGATCTCAAAAATAGAAAAACAATTGATTTTTTTAAATCTCCATTGAAAGCTTTTTAACTTGCACTGTCAGCTTTAACATCTTGAAGGGTTGTTTACAGCTAAGAATACTGTTCCTAATACACATTTTACTTATTAACGCTAACGTTTTATCTCATATCCTTCAAAAACACCCGGTATACGGTCTTTTTATTGATGTGGTATATGTTGTAACTGTTAATACCTAGTAATTGTTTGTTGAAATTATGGTAAAATGTATGGTTGTGTGCTGACACAGTGCTGTGCCTGTGTGCTGACGATGTGGAATATATTTTTTATATGATTCATTTAACGATTCTCGTTGTGCTTGCGATTTTTCATGCCTTACTGTTTTTTAATCCTATGCTCATGACTTGAATTATGATTTTCAAACGTCCTTTTCCAGGTTCATATCATCCTGTTCTAGATGCTAATGTGAAGGTTTTTCTGAAGAAAGCACAGACTCTGCTGGCACAGGCGTCCATGGCTTCACCCATTCGATTTCAACGAACGGAAGTGACGTACGACGCTAACTATGTAAAACTCATAGGAACGGTTGTCAACATTGCTCCTTTCATTGGTAAGACAAACACACGTGATTGCACTTATTGTAAAAGAGTGTTAGATACAGTATGCCAAAAATGAATTAAAATTGCACCATACAGCTGTTTTGTCCTTCTAGGACTCATCAGGTATTCGCTAGGGGCTTGATGATATGAATTCAAAAAAGAAGGAACACTGATTAATTTGAAATTAAAAACAAGTTGTGTATATCATACCACTATTCAACAGAGATCACTGTTATACTGAAGATTAAGGTAATTACCAAAACGGAAGGATAACGTATTGCAATAGTTATCATATGACCTTCAAACTTGTGTTACCAGTGGAAATGTATCATTAAAAAGTGATATAATTAATACTAATTTTGATAATAGTAAAGTTTTCGTTATGAAATGATAAGTAACAATACAACAACAATAAATAACTGACTGAAATAAGACTCCGCAAAAGTCACTTGTTTCTGAAAGTGCAAACACTCTGACAGAGAACAGATGTGGATTGCTGACGGCAAAACTTTCCACGCAGGGTTTCAAAAGATGTAGCTTAATGAAGACTATGGTTTCATCATCAGGACCTCGCAGGCATTTATGCTAATTCTCTGTGTGATATGAAGGTCGAATTTTTTATTATGCTCATTAGAGTGTCTTGTGGGTTTATTGTCAATTCCCCCGTTTGCGATGTGAGGGTGTGAAAGTACATGTAATTGCAATTGCACAATTGTTGTAAAACTGCATAAAGTTTATATCCATATCTTATATTTAGCGAAAGTACATCATTATGTAGAAGTGCATGAAGGAAGGGATTTGTGATTCGGGTGTTATATCCCCTACTACAAAGTTTAAATACCCAGATAAAATGAAGCCATAGTATATGTATGTGATCGCTCGCATTTTAATATGTTGTTTTCATTCACGTTTGTGTTTTGATTAAGATATATTAAGACCAAGTGCCTCATAGTTTTAGTTTTTGTGTTAAACGCATCATGTTGAGGCTGTGCCTATATTTCCGTTGGTTGCACATCTTTATGTAATACAAGGTCTTAGTTTCGGTTTATTTTAGCGGGAACTCAGTAAAACTGTGCCTCGATTTCAGTTGACTTTTATAAGATTTCATACAAGGTTGTGTCTTGATTTCAGTTAAAATCACCAAAATCTCATTTAAGGATATTCTATGATTTCAGTTGACTTCACTAAGACTTCTTCCAAAGCTAATCCTCACAAGACTGATGCCACTTACAGCAATGTCATGTCGGACAAGGATTGCGCCACCTATTGTCGAGTAGAGAGTAATTTCCCCTGTGAGAGTTTTGACTACTGCAGCGCGTCCTCTACCTGTCTGCTCAGTAAGGAACACGTGGACGACGGCCCAGCCCTCTCATCCAGTAGCACATGCGATCACTACTCACGTGAGTAATATTGAATCTATGTGACTTGCTAGTAAAATGTCATCTCCAGCTCTAAAGCGTCGTTTTATCTTTTACACCTACCAAAATACAAAGGGTAATGTTTTAAATGTCTTTTACGTTATGAAAATAATATATAATTTAATGTTCAAAGGTACCGTGAATAGCACAGATGCAGTGCAGCCAAGTATCGACGCTATCATGGTCAAGCTGAATGACGTTATCTATAAGGGACTATTCCAGATACCTATCCTGGAAGGCGGCAATGTACGTACTCTTCTAACATCACTTGTAGACATTTCTCGTGAGAAATTCATGAAGTGACGCTTATCTACAGACGTCTAAATAGTCAAGAATTTTTCGTTGTATTAACGGGACTAATTTGGAATATAAATAATTGATAATTTATTGGCAAAACGACAGTTGGTACTGACTGTATTGCAACATAAAATACAAAAGATATTACAGTAATGCGGCTTCAAACAGAACAGGGCAAATTGTACGATGAGATAGTGTACGTTTGAATGAAGTCAAACTGGCTGATAAGGGATTTGAGTAAGATCAAATTGTACGATGAGAAAGTGTGTAAGTTTGAGTGAGGTCAAACTGTTCAATGAGAGATTTGGGTAAGATCAAACTGTACGGTACGTGAGTGTGTGTACGTATTTACATGTTTGTTTGGATAAAGTCAAAGTGTACAGTGAGATGTCAACCTGAGTATTTTATGGAAAGAAAAGATCGTTAGATTCTATCTCAGGTCTCACAGTATATTTGTTTTATTGTGTTTTGATTGTCATCTTGGCTATGTGTGTTGACTGTATGTTATATTTTGAACTGTTTCTTATGCTATAGTGTGTTTTCCTTGTCTGTTAATGCTGTGCTATATTTATTTTACTTCATTGCTTTCGTGTTTTTTTGCAGACAACGATTTTTATCGCTGACCAAATAAGGGACAATTTAGTGAGAGCGAGCAGATATCCGACATCAAGTTAGTATATAGTTATGGATTAATGTATTCATTCGACATACTTTGATAAAAAGCCGTACACAATACATCAAATTACATTTCGGAAACAGTTAGAATTTCTAGTATAATATCCATGTCACAACTTATAATAAAAGTGATGTATAACAGACCATAGTTAATATCAAACCCTAGCTAACATAAGGTCACTCCAAATGGGCACCCAATCTCTAACATGAAGTCCTTCGAAAGGACCAGACTCTAGCATTTGAACAGCAGGTCACTCCAAAGGAGCAGACCGTAGCGAACATAAAATCAATGAAACAAAGCAGATCATAGCTAACATAAGGTCACTCCAAAGGGGCACCCAATCTCTAACATAAAGTCCTTCGAAAGGACCAGACCCTATCTTACATCAGGTCACTCCAAAGGAGCAGACCATAGCTAACATAAGGAAACTCTACACAGTAGATCAAATCACCAAACACAAGCTTTGTCTGTTGTAGACTACCATATCCGATATAAAGTTTCTCTTAAGAATATGGCGGCAATAGCTTATATGTTAATGTTTTTTGTTTCAGGTCAGGTACTCAGTCACTTTAATTTGACAGAAAACAACATCCTGATAGTGAAGAACAGCGGCTATGTGGCCGGAATATCTGTAGACGAGTGTGCCGACGCCTGCCTGACAGAAATGTCGTTCGACTGTCTGTCCTTTGACTTCTGCTACAAGCAAGGGGACTGCCTGCTGTACAAAGCGCATCCCGACGCCCAGAATACCACTCTTACGCATCATGACTTCTGTGACGTATATTCACGTATGTACACAGCACTGGTCCTACTCCTGTTCCACCTTATGTCAGTAATGTATGGCAAGCTTATATTATTACCACACCAAGAAACCTCTAATATATCCATCATAAACGGTTGTTATTTTAACCCGGTATGATGACTAATTTAGAAAAATGCTCAATTACTATGCATAGACAACACTCGGATATATTAGAACGATTAGATAACGCTAGTTTTAAAAGATATCACTGACCGAAAAAATCTTACCCAAATTTGTTCGTGTCCTGTTATTCAATATATCAATACAAGGTACCATTGTGTAACGATGTCACTATATATCTTCTGTGCCCAAAGTCAATAAATACAATGTTCTGAGCCCAATTTCTGTGCCCAGTGCCATGTTTTGCGTCAATGCGCAACTGTACTGTGGGGCAATCAACGTGAACCACTTATATAACGCATAACGAGTAGTTTCTTGTCAATTGGTAATAGCGGCCAATAACTATCATACGTCCATATGGAAACACATTAATATTTTATTAAAATCCGCGAAAATGTATAAATTTACAGCAATAACCGATTTCTAAATAGAGTAATCATGTTGTTGCTACTGAATATTTCACTTATAGTATTTCATTATAAAACCCTGTTGTCTCCTCCTCCGTTCTGTTATATATGGGTGAGTGGAGGTACGATGCACTACCTTCTGTGTTGGTGTCTCTCCTTGTATATTGACAGTATGGTATGTTTTTATTTGTGAAGGTAATTACCTAGATAGGTATACCTCTAGCCCTGGGATGGTAGTATCGGTCACGGCGGACAAAGAGCTGGACAAAGTCAACTCGGACAATTTGTGCGCCAAACAATGTTCAGAGTATAGCGGGTTCCCTTGCAAGTCTTTCGAATACTGCTCCAACACCAAGACGTGTCGCCTGATGAAGAAACACCAACTGGACTTCCCCGCCAGCTCCCTCGTCACCAGTCCAACGTGTTCCTTTTACACCAGTAAGATAAAAGATAAACTTGTTTTATAATTGCAGTAAAATAAATAAAACTTAATCTTACATTGATTGACGGATGTTGTAATTATCACTGAGTACTTGATGGTAAATATTTAAGTCGTTTTTTCCCTTAGGAAACTACATAGATGACTTTCAGAAAAAGTCACGGTCCACTATGACGTTTGGGAAGACCCTGGACTACACTGATGTGACGGCGGATGACTGTGCCAAGCTTTGCGTCACTACAGAGGCTACCAACTGTCAGAGCTTCGCCTTCTGTAATACAACTCAACTGTGTCGACTGACAAGTAATCGTCCTCTCAAGAAGGGTGGCAAGGTCACGCATGACGTCTGTGACCTTTACATTAGTACGTATGAGATCGGCAGCCTCCATACTTGTGTGCTGTGGTAGCCATGTGTACAAAACCCAACTATAGAATTTGGTTGTAAAGCTAGCAACTAATGTTCTTCATAATTGTGCTTTACCTCCATATCAATAGTTTCGTAACAGGCGTGTTCCTGTATGTTTCAAACAAAGGGAGGTTTATTATTTTTATCTAGGAAACTCGTTATCTATCGTTTTTAACAACAATTGGTGAAAAGGATCCATTGCATGATATTCACTTCTTTATTCACAGGAAAGTACTTCTCAACCGGTCATTCGCAGGCTAGCACAGGGAATGCTCAGACAGCTGGCAATAAGAGTTCAAACACGGGCTATAGTGCAGGTAAAACTACTCACATTGGTCAGCTTTTAACAGTTCATCCTGTAACTACAATACAATATGTTAATTAAGCATACTCCTTCTCATTGATTACTCTTTCTTTTTATACCTTCACGGCGATTGCTAGAGATAAAAACATCCAACCTCTTACATTGCGCTGGTAAAATGATTATTTCATAAATGAGATCCGCGTACCTTTCCTTTATTGGTAGTTCCAAGCATGATTTAAAATTTACCTTTTTGAAATTTACCTTCTTAGTTAAGCATAAGTGTTATGTCGGACAGATAATGACGTCACACACAGAGGTAGACTTATTGCGCCCTAAAGCATTACAATATATTTTAAGAAGACAAAAGTTTAAGTACTGACAAGGAGGACGTTAACAATTTGTGCACATTAATAAAACAGAACCATTTTAACACAGGCGCCATGGCTGGTGTAGGCATTGGACTGTTCCTTCCCGGTCTTCTGATCGGGGCCCTCGTTACATTCTACTTCCGGCGGAAACACGACCAGTCTCTGGAGGCACTGGACATGCAGCAGATAGTCAAAGACTGATATGATGTTTAGGCGGATTTTGATTTCATATATTCCATGAGACTTCTTCCGAATCACGTGATATCTAGTTCGAGAGAGCGTTTGACGCACGAGACGTGTGAAAGACTGTTATAGTCTCGTATTATGTGGAAAACGTTATGTTCCGAACCTCTAAATGGAAGTGAATACCTCATCATTCTTTTTCAAAATTTTCACTAAATGTTTTGTTTGTATTTTTTCTATAACATCGATATATCAAACACATAGTGTCAGACAGAATGTTTCAGTTTCAAAAAACATTTGGGAAAGAATCACTTTTGATAAATGACATTTCTATTTTCGGTGTTATTTTCATAAACGCTTACATGATATTTAATGCAAAGATGTATATGTATTGAGACTGAACGTCTCAGTTCCATTTCAGGTGTACTTTAAATCAACATTTAAAATGTCAGTTTGAAAGTAAAAAAAAGTCTTTTTGGGAAGAATATATATTCGAACATTATATTGACACTTTCTATAAAACAACCTACAGAATACTTGATTTTATCGTAAAAATACTAATATCATTCCGTTTGTTTAAAAAAATCATATGAATTCAGCTTTAAAATGATACAAACGATTTTGGTTTCTATATGCAATGTTCTTAATCAGTGTATAAACATTTACTTGTAATATTTGGTACATTAAAATTTTATTTAGAAAGTAATTTTTTTTTTATCTCGACCACATATTTTCAAGCAGATATTAGAAGAATACAACCGTTGTATTTAGACATTATTGGCATTAATAAGTTTCATTCCAGTATTATTCATTGTTTCTAATACTTATCTATTTCTGTAACATGTTCAGTGCTGTTTGTGTTCACTGTTGACGTAAGATGCTGTCAGCCCTATGTCTCTCATGTAAAACGTGCAATATGTCTTTTCATCAAGACAATGAGTCCAACGCTTGTTCAGGCAAGAGTTAGATCCTTGGTAGATGCTTCAATATTTATTTCTACGTTGTTTCACGGTCATTTTCATTAATAGTTGTGTTTGTTTAACATATAAAACTGTTTACTATTGATATAGACTGTTGTGTCATCTTTTAAAGCAGCTACGTCAAATACTTTTGTTTTGTTTGTTTGTGTTTTACGTCCTATTACCAGCTACGGCCATTCAGGGACGAGTGAGCACTATAAAATCGGCACAAACACGAATATATCGCAGCCCCCCCCCAAATTAAACACGCATACACTACACGCATGCATCTTGCACACAGGGGAGGCCGTCCTTGAATGACCATAGCTGTTGAACGTTAAACAATACTAAACCAAACCAAATGGTGGTGGAGGAAAGCCGGTAGTTCCCGGTGAAAAAACACCTACCAACGGCCAGTACCTGGCGACTGCCCCACGTAGGCCTCGAACCCGCGACCCAGTAGTGAAGGGGTAGTGGTAGCAGCATTTCAGACGCCTTAACAACTTGTAATATTGTTCACTTTAATTAGGTATCATTCCTAATGCTGCAGCTGAATGCTTCAGTTCATTAAAACGGACATTTAATTTTGCTAAAATTTGCTAATTTTGGCTGTAAAAACAACTGTAAGATGCCACAGGCTATGTTAACTGTTGTTAGCTTTCATAACCGATTTACCTAGATTGATTTACATGTAATGATCAGGCGTGAATGCATGCAAAATGTGTTCGGTATAACACGTTCCATTCTTTTATTACATGAAATAGTCCATGCAAACTAACTTTTGAAATGGAAAAAAATGCAACAGAATTTATTTGGGCACATAGGTCTTCTATGAAGTTTCCTGAATAACATACTAAAAGTCTTAAGAAATTACTGTTGCGGAAATAGGTTAAATATGCAAAAATCCAAGATGGCCGCCATAATATATATAATGTCTCATATCTCCAATATCACAAGAGATATTTGAATTATTTAAAATGCTATTATACGGTTTTTGGACTTAAGGAATCGTTTAGAATAGGTTACGTTTTGATTGGATGCAATGGTCATGGAAAAAATCCAATATGGCCACCAAAAATCCATATCTGATCATATATTTGCGTGCAAATCTTCACCAATCACCAGTTTTTGGGTATTTAATACTGAAATACGATTAAGACACAGACACCATCACGACTGACTTGACTGCAAGTGCGGAACAGTATGACAGAGCAATGTCGTGTTCATTCTCTGTGGAAGAGGTGTGTTCATCAAAAGCGTTACTGCGACTCGAAAGTAAAGTGAATGCGAGGAAGGAAATGATGACTGGGCGCACAGCAACCTTATGGTTACAGTATCTGGAGATGGTGGATATCCTCCGAAGGTTTCTCAAAGCAGAGCGAACAGGAAACTGGAGATTGCATCTTCAGTCAGAACGTGAAATGCAATCCTTCTTTGCAGCAGCTGGACACAAATTTTATGCGAAGTCCGCATTTGTATATCTGCAAAAGATGACCCTGCTGCCCGAAACACACCCCGATGTCCATCAGAAATTCGAGGAAGGGTATCATGTAGTGAGGCGTAGTGACAGATACTGGGGAAGACTGTTCACAGACCTCATCATAGAGCAGGTGCTAATGAGGAGCGTAAAGACGCACGGAGGCCTGACACGAGGAAAGGGCATGACCGAAACTCAGCGCCTACTGTGGGTCATGTCCATGCCGGCATGTGCCAACATGAATGATGTCATGCAGAAGTTCACTGGTGTGTCATATGAGACCAGTGACCAACACAAGGATTTGTCAAAGGCTAGACAAGCTAGAGATGTCAATGACACCCTGAATCTTATCAGCTATCTCGCACAGAGGGATCCATTCGTTGAGAATTCATCACTGTTCAACATCGCCAATGGCATGACGGCCCAAGAAGGAGTCAACGTTGACCGATCAAGTGAAATTGTGGAAGATATTCTAGACTCCATGGTCGGGGTATCTGTAGAAGATTATGTCTTCTGGAAAGCTGACCAGGCCACGACACTTGGATCAAGATCAACAGTGAAGGTCAAAGGAGAATCGGTAACGGTGGATCCACAGTTGATATTTCAGAGGTTGGTAACTGTAGGACAGCGTTCAGAAGATGTTTCATCCTTATTCAAGTATGAGCTCTGCACTCATCCACCTGAAATGTTTGAATCAGCTGCACTCCTCCTGCAGGCAAATAAGGCAACACTGGCCGATGTGCTCTGGAAGTCTATGAAGGGAGAGCAACGATAACCCAATGCAAATGTCCAGTATGTGCTAGATGGTGGTGCTCTACTTTATCGCATACCATGGCCAAGAGGATCTAAATTTGACAGTGTGTGTCAAATGTATGTTGCGTACGTCACACAGAAGTATGGAGCTGCTGTCGTCGTCTTTGATGGGTACAAAGATGAGCCTGCAACTAAAGATGCCACACAACTGAGACGAACAGGGGCTTGTGCTGGTGTGACAGTACACTTCGATGGTGACATGATGATTCAATCAAAGAAAGAAAATTTCCTGAACAAGGAAAACAAACAGCGATTCATCCATTATCTGAGCGACAAGCTGGAGAGAGCTGGCTGTAGCATAGACCACACAACGCACGACGCCGACGTGATGATTGTTCAAACAGCAGTTGCCTCTGCCCAAACATAAGACACTGTACTGATCGGGGATGACACAGACTTGCTGATTCTCCTACTGCACCATGTCGAAATGAACGCACACGAGTTGTTCATGGCACCAGAGCCTAAACAATTTATCAAAAAGAAGAGAGTCTGGTGCATAAAACAACCCAGGGAGTTGCTCGGTCCTACACTTTGTGATCATCTGCTATTTGTCCACGCCATTTCAGGCTGTGATACTAACTCTCGCCTGTTTGGTCAAGGGAAGGGCGTGGCAGTCAAGAAAATCAAGAATGACCCTGTCTTCTACAATCAGGCCAAATTGTTCAATCAACCTGATCAAGCAAAGGAGGTGATCATGGTGTCAATGTATGGTGGTGCCGAAGACGAAGGACTAGACAGCTTACGATACCGGCGGTTCTGTGACAAGGTTTCAAAAGGCACCGCCGCCGTGGAACCCCAAAGTCTACCACCAACCTCTGGCTCCATCACAGCCTTCGTGTGTACTATCAGGTTATGGATTGGAAAGATGCCTGCATCAATATGAGACCAGAGGATTTTGGATGGAACGTTGTTGACGGGAGATATCTGCCAAAACAGACCGACCAACCAGCAGCTCCATCAGAACTACTGGATGTCATCTGTTGTAGCTGTAAAAAGGACTGTACCACCCGGAGGTGCACATGCCGAAAATATGGCTTTCCTTGCGCAAATGTGTGCAGAGAATGCCGTGGTGTAAGCTGTACCAACTCACAGTTACCAGACATGTCAAATGCATATGATGACGACGGTTGAGTTGCACCCAGTACTCAATCACTGTATTGACAATAGTATCATGTTGTGTCACCTTTCTGTTATACTCTATATGTGATGTGTAGAATTGATGTTGATGAGTGTATTACTAAAGTTCGATGTAGTGAATAAACTTGAAAATACTTACCTGCCTTGATTATATTAGTATACAATTTCATTCAATGAAATATGTCGTATATCAGTGCAAATATATGATAAGAAATGGATTTTTGGTGGCCATATTGGATTTTTTTTCTATGATTATTGTATCCAACAAGTCGTAACCTATTCGAAATGATTCCTTATGTGCAAAATAACGTATAATAGCATTTTAACTCATTCAAATGTCTCTTGTGATAGTGGAGATATGAGACATTATATATTTATGGCGGCCATCTTGGATTTTTGCATATTTAACCTATTTCCGCAACAGTAATTTCTTACGACTTTTAGTATGTTATTCAGGACATCTTATAGATGACCTCTGTGCCCAAATAAATTCTGCTTCATTTTTTTCCATATTGAATGGTTAAATTGGCTAGATTGCCTGGACTAAAATACAATGTACTCAAGCATACAGCGTATAGAATTCAGTCATCCTGGGCAGCAGACTGCAAGCCAGTTCTACTGTACAGTTCTTTCGTTTACTGCTGATTTACTGTTTTAATACTCAATGCTCGTCAATACAGCATGTGTGTATACCTGAGAAAGTGACCAGGGCCCACTTGTATAAAACATCTCAACTCTTGAGATTTCCTCAAGTCTAAGATTTCTCATAGACAATCCATTGCTTGAAATTTTCCTTAACTTTAAGATGTTTTATACAAGTGTCCCCAGGTGAGGTAACTGAGGGGCTATAATCCTTCTAACCTGAGGAGTCGCCCCTAGTTGTCTGTGCAGGGTTTCAGTACCAAATCACCCCCCAAATATTATATGTATTTCAAATTTGCATTGTTGTTGGTCTTTCCTTTTGAGACCATTCAGATAAATAATTAATCAGTGTTGCCAATTTTGTTTAGCCTGCTCAACCCATAACATTTTTTTTTTACATTTTTCAAATATATTTTATTGACCTATAAAATTCAGGTAATTAAGAGTTTCATGGTATTACAAATCAATAGAATGGAGTAGCATGCAGATGAGCGGGTCCATCTGGAAGGACCTCCTTCCCCTGTTTATGTCTCTCGGAATCCATTGCAATTCTTCTCTTTTTCTGCAACCAGAAATAAAACAAAAGTTTATTGCATGATGACAGCAACATTGAGAAAATGAAACTAGAACAGTTGGAATTTTCCGTAAAACTATAAGTCTTTATAAAGATCAAACAAACATTTCAAGTAATATCAAACACCTTAAAGTATAACAGCTAACATTTCCTTTAATATTCAACAATAAACAATGTTACAGCTAACATTTCTGGTAATGTGCAGTACATCACAGCTAACATTTCTGGTAATGTGCAGTACATCACAGCTAACATTTCTGGTAATGTGCAGTACATCACAGCTAACTAGCTGGTAATGTGCAGTACATCACAGCTAACATTTCTGGTAATGAGTAGTACATCACAGCTAACATTTCTGGTAATGTGTAGTACATTACAGCTAACATCTCTGGTAATGTGTAGTACATCAAAGCTAACATCTCTGGTACTGTGCAGTACATCACAGCTAACATTTATGGTAATGTGCAGTACATCACAGCGAACATTTCTGGTAATGTGCAGTACATGACAGCTAACGTTTCTGGTAATGTGTAGTACATCACAGCTAACGTTTCTGGAAATGTGCAGTACATCACAGCTATCATCTCTGGTAATGTGTAGTACATTACAGCTGACATCTCTGGTAATGTGTAGTACATTACAGCTGACATCTCTGGTAATGTGCAGTTCATCACAGCTAACATTTCTGGAAATGTGCAGTACATCACAGCTTACATTTCTGGTAATGTGCAGTACATGACAGCTAACGTTTCTGGTAATGTGCAGTACGTCACAGCTGACATTTCTGGTAATGTGTAGTAAATTACAGCTAACATCTCTGGTAATGTGTAGTACATTACAGCTAACATCTCTGGTAATGTGTAGTACATCACAGCTAACGTTTCTGGTAATGTGTAGTACATCACAGCTGATATCTCTGGTAATGTGCAGTACATTACAGCTAACATTTCTGGTAATGTGTAGTACATTACAGCTGACATCTCTGGTAATGTGTAGTACATCACAGCTAACGTTTCTGGTAATGTGCAGTACATCACAGCTAACATTTCTGGTAATGTGTAGTACATTACAGCTAACATTTCTGGTAATGTGCAGTACATCACAGCTTACATTTCTGGTAATGTGCAGTACATCACAGCTGACATTTCTGGTAATGTGTAGTACATCACAGCTAACATTTCTGGTAATGTGCAGTACATTACAGCTAACATCTCTGGTAATGTGCAGTATGTCACAGCTAACATTTTTGGTAATGTGCAGTACATCACAGCTAACATTGTACATCACAGCTAACATTTCTGGTAATGTGCGTACGTCACAGCTAACATTTCTGGTAATGTGCAGTACGTCGCAGCTAACATTTCTTGTAATGTGTAGTACATTACAGCTAACATTTCTGGTAAAGTGCAGTACATCACAGCTAACATTTCTGGAAATGTGCAGTACATCACAGCTAACATTTCTCGTAATGTGCAGTACATCACAGCTAACATTTATGGTAATGTGTAGTACATCACAGCTAACATCTCTGGTAATGTGCAGTATGTCACAGCTAACATTTCTGGTAATGTGTAGCACATCACAGCTAACATTTCTGGTAATGTGCGTACGTCACAGCTAACATTTCTGGTAATGTGCAGTATGTCACAGCTAACATTTCTGGTAATGTGTAGTTCATCACAGCTAACATTTCTGGTAATGTGCAGGACATCACAGCTTACATTTCTGGTAATGTGTAGTACATCACAGCTAACGTTTCTGGTAATGTGCAGTACATCACAGCTATCATTTCTGGTAATGTGCAGTACATCACAGCTTACATTTCTGGTAATGTGTAGTACATCACAGCTAACATCTCTGGTAATGTCCAGTACGTCGCAGCTAACATTTCTGGTAAGGTGTAGTACATTACAGCTGACATCTCTGGCAATGTGCAGTACATCACAGCTAACATTTCTCGTAATGTGCAGTACATCACAGCTAACATTTATGGTAATGTGTAGTACATTACAGCTAACATCTCTGGTAATGTGCAGTACGTCGCAGCTAACATTTCTGGTAATGTGTATTACATTACAGCTGACATCTCTGGTAATGTGCAGTACATTACAGCTAACATTTCTGGTAATGTGCAGTACGTCGCAGCTAACATTTCTTGTAATGTGTAGTACATTACAGCTAACATTTCTGGTAAAGTGCAGTACATCACAGCTAACATTTCTGGTAATTTGTAGTATGTCACAGCTAACATTTCTGGTAATGTGTAGTTCATCACAGCTAACATTTCTGGTAATGTGTAGCACATCACAGCTAACATTTCTGGTAATGTGGAGTACATCACAGCTAACATTTCTGGTAATTTGTAGTATGTCACAGCTAACATTTCTGGTAATGTGTAGTTCATCACAGCTAACGTTTCTGGTAATGTGTAGTACATCACAGCTGATATCACTGGTAATGTGCAGTACATTACAGCTAACATCTCTGGTAATGTGCAGTACGTCGCGGCTAACATTTCTGGTAATGTGTAGTACATTACAGCTAACATTTCTGGTTATCTGGTAATGTGCAGTACATCACACAATGGCCATGGTTAATTAACCAATGAAAAGTGTTGTTACATTGCCAACGTGATAGAATCGGGTGTAGAACTCAATGTTACCATACTATGGTGCAAATATGAACAAAGTTTGATGAAGGGTTCATGAGATATCTTGTATGCAGGCTTTTTGTACTTCAAAAGTGGTAAAGTGTGATCTTTGACCTTGACCTTTCACCCTTTAGCCTTGACCGATGACCACCAAATTGCAATCAGGTGTGTAGTAGTTGATATAGCCAGATTAAAGTACAATGATAACTTAACGTGATCAGGGGTTCATGAGATACCAGTATCTTGCAAAAAAGATTTTACTACGAACGGTCGGACGGACATGCCGAGCACACACATCGATACATACGTATATTTATATACTGATGCACAGAGTAATGACTATATACTCCCCTCAATAGGTAGGGGCTTTAAACAGGACAAGACAGGTTTTTTTATGTTCTGGCAGTCATATTTTTCTACTGATCAGATTATTTGAAGCTCAAAACAAAACATGCAACTAGATAACACACAGAAGTTAAAAGTTTGAGAAAGATCTGCTGAGCACTAGGTGCTTAGAAAAACCAATAACTTCATCTGTCAAATTTAAGATATGGCTACCTAGCCATCTTAATATTTTGATCTGTCCTGAAATGACACATGCACAACTTGGGATCAAGTGGAACCTTCATACAAAAATTTGACCAAGATCTGTCCTGGATTTCTTCCATTGAGAAACAGCAATAAAAGAACTTGAGCTGTCAAAATCACAGAAGGCTGCCAGGCGGCAATCTTGTTGTTCCAATCAGTCTCATAATTTAACATGTACAATGAAGGATAAAGGGAAACATGCAGATGAAAATTGAGATAGACTTGTCAAGCACAGTGACATGGACCATTAACCACAGACTTGGGACGATTTTGACAGTACTAGTCCTGTTCACAGAGTAGAATAGCATCACAGAATTTAAACCAAATTTGAGCACCCAACAATATACGAAATGCTTTCCATGGCCTTTTACTTTATTCTTATAGTATGATTCCTCATCTGTAATAGATTATTTAGAATGGACTATCCTACATGAATATGATATGGTGAACTTTCATATGATTACTGATTGATGTACATAAGGACTGTCATACTTAACCCTTTCACCACTGTAGACCATAATGGCCTCATCCATATCAATGCATGGTTATTAATATCATTATTATTATATTCTTAAAGGCCCATCAACACATATATATATATATATAAGAGGTTATTAGGGCCAATAAAAGTAGACAAAACATGTTAAAGGAAAAACATCAAACGAACGAAAAAGGTAAAAGAGCAATGCATGGTAGAGTCTACTGCAGGTCAATGCATGGTAGAGTCTACTGCAGGTCAATGTATGGTAGAGTCTACTGCAGGTCAATGCATGGTAGTCTATTGAAGGTCAATACATGGTAGAGTCTACTAAAGGTCAATGCATGGTAATGTCTACTGAAGAACAATGCATGATATAGTCTACTAAAGGTCAATGCATGATAGAGTCTATTAAAGGTCAATGCATGGTAGAGTATATCAAAGGTCAATGTATGGTAGAGTCTACTAAAGGTTAATGCATGGTAGAGTCTACTGAAAGTAGAAAAGTGATTGTAAGCCTTTGTTTTTTGTTTTCACAATTATAACCATTACTATTATCCATATGTTGTAAAATTAAAGTGCTTTAGAGTAATTTTACAAATTATATAGGGCGCTATATAAATGTTGTATATTATTATTATTAAGGTCAATGCATGGTAGAGTCTACTAAAGGTCAATGCATGGTAGAGTCTACTAAAGTTACATAGGGGTGAAAGGGTTAATGGTCTATAATGCTCATGTTTTAATCCATTGGATTGTGAACTTAAAACAAAAAAGACACACCGCTTTAATTTGAACTCTGCACTCTTGATAGTTCATCTTCTCTGCAGCACATTTGTCTTTTCCGACATCAAAGCCATAGTTACTAATACAGGTGTAGTACTCTTGCTCCAGACCCCGGCACTTATTGGATGCACCTGAACCATGCGGTGGAATCAACTCTCCTGCATATCTTGTTATTTTTGCTTGATAAATGATTGGCAGTCTTGTATCCATTATTTCTACAATGACAAAAAACATGTTGGGTTTATAGATTTACTACATTGTCCCACAATACAACTGTTTTACAGATAATTTTCAATATTGTTAGACTGCAATTAATTATATTATAATTTGATTATATTTGATGTGCATACATGTTAGTATTAAAATTCAATAGGAATTTTCTTACTTATTTCTTAGAATGCACTCATGTACAATCACAAACACAAAACGCCACAAGATAGACTTGTACAGTCGGCGAAACAACAAGTAGGACCATCAGCACAACTCTAACAGGTAGAGTTGTACAGGGACAAACCAAATGTTGTACCATCCACACAACTCTTAACGGGTTGAGTTATACAGGGACAAACCAAAGGTAGGCCCATCAACACAACTCCAACGGGAAGAGTTATACAAGGACAAACCAAATGTAGGACAATCAGCACAACTCCACCGGGTAAAGTTGTACAGGGACAAACCAAATGTAGGACCATCAACACAACTCCAACGGGTCGAGTTATACAGGGACAAACCAAATGTAGGACCATCAACACAACTCCACCGCATAGAGTTATACATGGACAAACCAAATGTAGGACCAACAGCACAACTCTACCGGGTTGTTTTTTTCCAAGTTTGTTCAATATTCAAGCACTAGCTATATACAAATGTATATAGGATGAACTTGAATATTGAACACACTTTGGACAAACACATACATGTAATATAATATATATGAAGAACAATCACACTTTAAAACAAAACTCATACAGGAAATTCAGTCAACCACCTCGGACCTACTCAAGATGCATCTGAATAATCCCATATTCTAGGCATATGGAGATATAGAGGACTTGTCCATGGCCCCATTCTCAACAGGGAGACAGGGAACTAAGTAGGTCAGTCTTGGCACATGTTCCTGTACCAGTGTACAACCATATTGTAAACACCTATAGCCATACATGATACATGCACTCCCTGCACAATAGGAACTTAGGAAGTTGTGAAACTCTTTAACAATTAACAAATCATCATACCAACTTATAGGTCTATCAGTTGATAAGGTTTCGGAGATATATAAATAAATAGAAAAAGAAACTAGCTAAAAACAAGGGGTGCTGTTTACAGCTGGTTTACATTGAGCACTCAGAGTTTGAGAAGAGATTATGTTCGAAGGAAGAGAGTTAAATAATGAAATAACTGCAAGAAAAAACATAAAATACTCCAGAGAAGGTATTGCAGAATATTAGAAGAAGAAGAAGAAGAGCTAACTTACTTCAGTCGATAACCTTCAGGAGCATCAATGTCAAAGTCACTCGAATGTTTGAATATGTCTTTAAAATTTGACTTATTTCAAAGCTCCAGGTGATATAGACGAACTGTGTAGCTCTTTGCTTATGGAGGTAGAAATCACTTCCTATATGGCGGAATACTACGGTCGTGAATGAAAACAACATGACGAACATAGAGGAAGCCCCAAATTTAGAAGAGTCTTCGTCTATAAAAGAGGATGCAAAATGCAAAGATATAGCAATTCTGCCAGAGGGGGAAGACGACCGAAAAACATTTATAGGCCACTTATATTCAATTGAAAGTAGAGTTGAGAACCTTCGGGAACGTGCACTTGATATAGAACAAGAAAAATGTCTTTTGCTACAGGAGTTACAGCGAATGCAGGATAACGACAAACATATTGAATTCTCAGAAGGTATGCCTATTTAAGACTTTCGTTATTTAGAAAATATGAAATAGGTGTTTTAGTTCACATCAGTATAGCATATGTGTATTTCAGACGTTTGTAACGAACCTTTGTGGCTGACGCTTATAAGGCACCCTAATCAATGCACATCTTTTGCACAAATATAACATCAGCCGCTACATCAGGGCAAGGTCCCCTACTTGCATAGGAACAGAAACTGTCTTTAATGATAGTAGGTTTTTAAATAATATAACATATCATTATGTGTTAGGTAACTCAATTGAGAATAGTGTTCGAACCCCAATCTGGCCAATGCATTCCTCTTTTTTCCCCCTTTTACCAAACTGGTGAGCTTGCCCCCCTTGTCTCAAGCACTGGGTGAATGCTTAGCTAGGGGATATCCGAATCTGGGTTGTAAATAGTTGTATCTTCGGTGGTGAAGACTTAAACAAAAAAAGGGAGAAATGTAGCGGAACTGAACTGGGTCGATTGTCGGCAACCAGGTAGCTCAATTGGTAGAGCGTTTGTCTAGATTTTGGAGGGTCCCAGGTTTGAACCCCGATCTGGCCGTTGCATTTCTCTTTCTCCTGTTACATTCAACAAACGATTGTTAGCCCAGGCCACCGTCACCAGATTGTGACTGACTGTGAATGGTAGGTACTGATGTGGAGAAAGAAAGCTATCTATACAGGCACTTCCTGGTTAGGTTACTTACAATAACAATAAGTACATCAGAGTATATATTAAGCTTGCATTGACCTAAACATGGCCAACATTTAAAAAATAAACTAAGCAGATTCTCTGTTTTTGCAAAATTCTACAGCCAACTTTACTTGGATATATAGTGGAACTGGACTGGGTCGATCGTCGGCAACCAGATAGTTCAATTGGTAGAGCGTCCGTTTAGAGTTTGGAGGGTCCCGGGTTCGAACCCCGGTCTGGCCGTCACATTTTCTCTTTTTCCTGTTACATATAAATATATGAAAATACTAAATTTTTCACAAATCAACAAAGCTATAAATAAAAAATTCCCTAAGATTATTTATATGTTATGTTAAAATGTTCTTTAAGATCTTTGCTGTGCCTGAGGAGTACTCTTTTGTGTTATTAAGAAAACAATCAAAACATATAAAATTGGGTAACATCACAGGTATACAGGATAATATACAATCTTGTGGGAGCGTTCCTTGTCTGATAGTACATAGTTAAGTCTAAATATCTCTAGGTAGGCCTTCCCACACTCTGTTACACTGCTAGACTATACAAAGGTGATGGTACAGTCCTGTGTATCAAGTCACCCCTGTGATCAAATTATCAACAAAATTCAGAAAATTAACCCGTATTGGGAAAATTCTGGAGATATTGTAGAAATTCTAGACACTCCTGCAACTTTCGGAACGGTGGACATCCAAACCAGTACCCTCAGTGATCTTTGCTCTTTTAGACCTCCTGGATAATTTGGCATTGAAATTTTTGTAAGACAAACGTCTTGTTGTGAAATGTTTCATTATATTTTTCTATATTTTTCCCCCCCAGGTGAGCGAGATGAAATTGAAGCCCTGGCTGAGCGACTGGTCTGTCGATGTCTAACCATTGAGATTTCTGTGACTACACCCAGAAATGAGTCCCAGGAGAATGCGCTGAAGTGTGTCAATGAGTTGTTGCAGCAGCTTGAAGGGTTATGTGAATGTTCTGTAGAGAAAGCGATCGGAAAAACTAAAGCTTATTTGAATGCTTGTCTCGCAGAACCCACTGGCTGTATTGACCAGCGGTTTCAGGGTTCCATCTTAGGCTGTACAATTGATGATCAAAAGAAAATCAAATGTAGACTTCAAAGATTACTAGAAGACTTACGTAAAAATTGTCAAGTGGTGTCACGATAGCATTACGGCTACATTGTCATTCATTGTTAAATGTCCAGATATCATCTTAAAAGTAAGTACAGTAAAACCTCTTTATACCGTCACCATTTTCTGGAGTGAAAGTTTGGCATTGTAAAGGAGTTTGGTAATGAAGTGAAAGAAAGATAGAAAATAATCAGACTTTAGATACATTTGCAGTAAGTGAGTTTCAGCCAAGTGAAATGGGGGTGGGGGTTATATTGAGGTTTTACTCTATACTGTCTTAGTAAGCAATTTAATTGACTAAATATATAATGTTATGAAAAAGTGTCTTTTGTTATGTACATGCACTTATTGATATTTTGACTTGATTATAAAATTATAAAATTTACTCAACTCTTTTTTTTTTTTTTTATAGTATTGAAATTATAAATTAATCAAAGATTTCGGTTTTGGGATTCTGTTAGTTTTGAAAGCCTATTTCTGTACACACTAAATGCTGTAAAATTATTTGTTTAGTTGACAATTTGTATTGTCAATCTTCAAAAACTGAATAATGCTTAAATATATTCCTTTGGAGACAATGTATAGATTTTCAAGTAAGTTTTCTTGAAATAGTGCTGCCTTAAATACTCCTGATAACAGTATTAGTTTCATAAGTCAACATATTATACTGGAGACAACTCTTTCGTAGGATAAACACAATGTTATGTTGTTTTCAAATACACAACCATTACAAGTCATTATAAGTCTTGATTTGATCTACAAACTGTGTTGATTTCTCAGTATGATCTACAAACTGTGTTGATTTCTCAGTTTGATCTACAAACTGTGTTGATTTCTCAGTATGATCTACAAACTGTGTTGATTACGTCATATTACTACACAAACTGTGTTGATTTCTCTGTATGATCCACATTAACTAAGTTGATTTCTCTGTATGATCCACATTAACTAAGTTGATTTCTCTATGATCCACATTAACTAAGTTGATTTCTCT